>NC_091225.1:24022778-24050278 GCF_040958095.1 Procambarus clarkii
GTTGGTCTCGTGGTTGGTCTTGTGGCTGGTCTCGTGGCTGGTCTCGTGGTTGGTCTTGTGGTTGGTCTTGTGGCTGGTTTTATGACTGGTCTTGTGGTTGGTCTGGTGGTTGGTCTGGTGGTTGGTCTTGTGACTGGTCTCGTGGCTGGTCTCGTGGTTGGTCTCGTGGTTGGTCTTGTGACTGGTCTGGTGGCTGGTCTTGTGGCTGGTCTTGTGACTGGTCTTGCGGCTGGTCTTGTGGCTGGTCTCGTGGTTGGTCTTGTGACTGGTCTTGTGGCTGGTCTTGTGGCTGGTCTTGTGGCTGGTCTTGTGGCTGGTCTTGTGGCTGGTCTTATGACTGGTCTTGTGGTTGGTCTGGTGGTTGGTCTCGTGGTTGGTCTTGTGACTGGTCTCGTGGCTGGTCTCGTGGCTGGTCTCGTGGCTGGTCTTGTGGTTGGTCTTGTGGCTGGTCTCGTGGCTAAAGAAGAGACTGCACCAGCACCTGAGCCTCGGCAGTGCTGGTCTTGTGGCTGGTCTTGTAGCTGGTCTTATGACTGGTCTTGTGGCTGGTCTTATGACTGGTCTGGTGGTTGGTCTCGTGGCTGGTCTCGTGGCTGGTCTCGTGGCTGGTCTCGTGGTTGGTCTCGTGGTTGGTCTCGTGGCTGGTCTCGTGGCTAAAGAAGAGACTGCACCAGCACCTGAGCCTCGGCAGTGCTGGTCTTAAACGCACAACAATGTCTGGTGACGGAAATGTCTTCAGAAGGGGGTTGAGGTGAGTGGCGTGTTGGCAGAACAAGTGACTCCCAGTCTTCAATCACTTTGATTCCCTTCACCTCAGGCGTGTCTTGAAGACACCAGACTACTCGACCGTATACACCATGTGTGTATACCCTTGTACAGTTAACCTTGGGCCGAAGGAGGCCATTTTGCACCCCTCTATGGCGAGTCAACTGTACTCTGTAGGGAGCCCGTGTCGTTCATCTAGTGTCCGCCTCGTTCCGCTTGCGTTACAATAGATGACATAACCATGGATCTTATGGAGGATAATTAGTACTGCTACATGCTGGCTCCCTCTCTGATTTTCCTGCGTTTATTTCCGGTTTGCTGGCAGTCTTGACGACGCAGCTGGTGGTGACGGTTGACAACTACCCACGATGGTGGTGTTGACATCCGGTGACGACTTCATTGTTGACATCATACTGAGCCAAGACAACCTCGTTAGTGAGAGTGTTGTGTTGTGTTGCAGGTAGTTGTGTTGTGTTGAGTACTGAGCCGTCGGGTGCAGACACTATTGCTCGCGCCATCTTGGGTTATCTCTTTAAAGTGTACTCAGGAGGAGATGAGAGAATGTGTGTACTCACCTATTTGTACTCATCTATTTGTGCTTCCGGGGGTTGAGCTTTGGCTCTTTGGTCCCGCCTATCAACTGTGTGTGTGTGTGTGTGTGTGTGTGTGTGTGTGTGTGTACTCACCTAGTTGTACTCACCTAGTTGTGCTTGCGGGGGTTGAGCTCTGGCTCTTTGGTCCCGCCTCTCAACCGTCAATCAACAGGTGTACAGGTTCCTGAGCCTATTGGGCTCTATCATATCTACACTTGAAACTGTGTATGGAGTCAGCCTCCACCACATTGCTTTCTAATGCATTCCATTTGTCAACCACTCTGACACTAAAAAAGTTCTTTCTAATATCTCTGTGGCTCATTTGGGCACTCAGTTTCCACCTGTGTCCCCTAGTGCGTGTGCCCCTTGTGTTAAATAGCCTGTCTTTATCAACCCTGTCGATTCCCTTGAGAATCTTGAATGTGGTGATCATGTCCCCCCTAAATCTTCTGTCTTCCAATGAAGTGAGGTTCAATTCCTCGTAGCTCATACCTCTCAGCTCGGATACTAGTCTGGTGGCAAACCTTTGAACCTTTTCCAGTTTAGTCTTATGCTTAACTAGATATGGACTCCATGCTGGAGCCGCATACTCCAGGATTGGTCTGACATATGTGGTATATAATGTTCTTAAAGATTCCTTACACAAGTTTCTAAAGGCCGTTCTTATGTTAGCCAACCTGGCATATGCTGCTGATGTTATCCTCTTGATATGAGCTTCAGGGAACAGGTCTGGCGTGATATCAACCCCCAGGTCTTTCTCTCTCTCTGACTCTTGAAGTATTTCATCTCCCAAGTGATACCTTGTATCTGGTCTCCTGCTTCCTACCCCTATCTTCATTACATTACATTTGCTTGGGTTAAACTCTAACATCCATTTGTTCGACCATTCCTGCAGCTTGTCCAGGTCTTCTTGAAGCCTCAAGCTGTCCTCCTCTGTCTTAATCCTTCTCATAATTTTTGCGTCGTCAGCAAACATTGAGAGGAATGAGTCTATACCCTCTGGGAGATCATTTACGTATATCAGAAACAGGATAGGTCCAAGCACAGAGCCCTGTGGGACTCCACTGGTGACTTCACGCCTTTCTGAGGTCTCACCCCTCACTATAACTCTCTGCTTCCTATTGCTTAGGTATTCCCTTATCCACTGGAGCGCCCTACCAGTTACTCATGCCTGTTTCTCCAGCTTATGCATCAACCTTTTATGGGGTACTGTATCAAAGGCTTTCCGACAGTCCAAAAAAATGCAGTCCGCCCATCCTTCTCTTTCTTGCTTAATCTTTGTCACCTGATCATAGAATTCTATCAAGCCTGTAAGGCAAGATTTACCCTCCCTGAACCCATGTTGATGGGTTGTCACGAAGTCTCTTCTCTCCTGATGTGTTACTAGGTTTTTTCTCACAATCTTCTCCATCACCTTGCATGGTATACAAGTTAAGGACACTGGCCTGTAGTTTAGTGCCTCTTGTCTGTCACCCTTTTTAAATATTGGTACTACATTAGCAGTGTTCCATACTTCTGGTAGGTCTCCCGTTTCCAGTGACCTACTATACACTATGGAGAGTGGTGGTAAGCAAAGTGCTCCTGCACACTCTTTCAATACCCATGGTGAGATTCCATCCGGCCCAACAGCTTTTCTCACATCCAGCTCCAATAGGTGCTTCTTGACCTCATCTCTTGTAATTTCGAACCTTTCCAAGGTCACCTGGTTTGCTGCCACCTCTCCTAGCGCCGTGACTTCTCCCTGTTCTATTGTAAAGACCTCCTGGAACCTTTTGTGGAGTTCTTCAGACACCTCTTTGTCATTCTCTGTGTACCTGTCCTCGCCCACCCTAAGTTTCATCACCTGTTCCTTCACTGTTGTCTTCCTCCTAAAGTGACTGTGTAGTAGCTTTGGTTCGGTCTTGGCTTTATTAGCTATATCATTTTCATACCTTTTCTCAGCTGCTCTTCTCACACTAACATACTCGTTCCTGGTTCTCTGGTATCTCTCTCTACTTTCTGGTGTTCTGTTATTACGGAAGTTCCTCCATGCCCTTTTGTTCAGCTCCTTTGCTTTCATACATTCCTTATTAAACCACGGATTCTTCCTTTGCTTCTCTGTTTTTTCCTGTCGGGCCGGGACAAACCTGCTTACAGCCTCCTGACATTTTTGGGTGACATAGTCCGTGTGTACTCACCTAGTTGTACTCACCTAGTTGTGTTTGCGGGGGTTGAGCTCTGGCTCTTTGGTCCCGCCTCTCAACCGTCAATCAACAGGTGTACAGATTCCTGAGCCTATCGGGCTCTGTCATATCTACACTTGAAACTGTGTATGGAGTGAGCCTCCACCACATCACCCCCTAATGCATTCCATTTGTCAACCACTCTGACACTAAAAAAGTTCTTTCTAATATCTCTGTGGCTCATTTGGGCACTCAGTTTCCACCTGTGTCCCCTTGTGCGTGTTCCCCTTGTGTTAAATAGACTGTCTTTATCTACCCTATCAATCCCCTTCAGAATCTTGAATGTGGTGATCATGTCCCCCCTAACTCTTCTGTCTTCCAGCGAAGTGAGGTTTAATTCCCGTAGTCTCTCCTCGTAGCTCATACCTCTCAGCTCGGGTACTAGTCTGGTGGCAAACCTTTGAACCTTTTCCAGTTTAGTCTTATCCTTGACTAGATATGGACTCCATGCTGGGGCTGCATACTCCAGGATTGGCCTGACATATGTGGTATACAAAGTTCTGAATGATTCTTTACACAAGTTTCTGAATGCCGTTCGTATGTTGGCCAGCCTGGCATATGCCGCTGATGTTATCCGCTTGATATGTGCTGCAGGAGACAGGTCTGGCGTGATATCAACCCCCAAGTCTTTTTCCTTCTCTGACTCCTGAAGAATTTCCTCTCCCAGATGATACCTTGTATCTGGCCTCCTGCTCCCTACACCTATCTTCATTACATTACATTTGGTTGGGTTAAACTCTAACAACCATTTGTTCGACCATTCCTTCAGCTTGTCTAGGTCTTCTTGAAGCCTCAAACAGTCCTCTTCTGTTTTAATCCTTCTCATAATTTTAGCATCGTCCGCAAACATTGAGAGAAATGAATCGATACCCTCCGGGAGATCATTTACATATATCAGAAACAAGATAGGACCGAGTACAGAGCCCTGTGGGACTCCACTGGTGACTTCACGCCAATCGGAGGTCTCACCCCTCACCGTAACTCTCTGCTTCCTATTGCTTAGATACTCCCTTATCCACTGGAGCACCTTACCAGCTACACCTGCCTGTCTCTCCAGCTTATGTACCAGCCTCTTATGCGGTACTGTGTCAAAGGCTTTCCGACAATCCAAGAAAATGCAGTCCGCCCAGCCCTCTCTTTCTTGCTTAATCTGTGTCACCTGATCGTAGAATTCTATCAAGCCTGTGTGTGTGTGTGTGTGTGTGTGTGTGTGTGTGTGTGTGTGTGTGTGTGTGTGTGTGTGTGTGTGTGTGTGTGTGTGCGCGCGCGCGCGCGCCTGTATATGCGAGGACGCGCAAGTGTGTGTGTACTCACATATTTGTACTCACCTATTTGTGCTTGCAGGATCGAGCATCGACTCTTGGATCCCGCCTTTCCAGCCATCGGTTGTTTACAGCAATGACTCCTGTCCCATTTCCCTATCATACCAAATTTTAAAATTATGAATAGAGTTTGCTTCCACAACCTGCTCCTTAAGTGCATTCCATTTTTCCACTACTCTCACGCTAAAAGAAAACTTCCTAACATCTCTGTGACTCATCTGAGTTTCCAGTTTCCACCCATGTCCCCTCGTTCTGTTATTATTACGTGTGAACATTTCATCTATTTCCCCTTTGTCAATTCCCTGAGTATTTTATATGGCCCTATCATATCTCCTCCCTTCTTTTCTCTAGTTTCGTAATGTGCAGTTCCATCAGACGCTCTTCATATCCCATCCCTCGTAACTCAGGGACAAGCCTCGTCGCAAACCTCTGAACCTTCTCTAGTTTCCTTATGTGTTTCTTCAGGTGGGGGCTCCATGATGGTGCGGCATACTCCAAGACTGGTCTCACGTAGTGTAAAGCGTAAAGCTTTACACTACGCTTTACACTTTAAAGCAGTGTAAAGCGCCCTAAATGCCTCCTCACTTAGGTTTCTGAATGAAGTTCTAATTTTCGCCAGTGTAGAGTACGCTGCTGTCATTATCCTATTTATATGTGCCTCAGGAGTTAGATTAGGTGTTACGTCCACGCCCAGGTCTCTTTCTCGCGTCGTCACAGGTAGGCTGTTCCCCTTCATTGTGTACTGTCCCTTTGGTCGCCTATCACCTGATCTCATTTCCATAACTTTACATTTACTCGTGTTGAACTCCAGTAGCCATTTCGCTGACCATCTCTGCAACCTGTTCAAGTCCTCTTGGAGGATCCTACAATCCTCATCTGTCACAACTCTTCTCATTAATTTTGCGTCATCCGCAAACATTGACATGTAGGATTCCACTCCTGTAAACATATCATTCACGTAAATTAGAAAGAGGATTGGTCCCAGCACCGATCCTTGAGGTACTCCGCTCGTTACTGTTCGCCAGTCCGACTTTTCGCCCCTTACCATTACCCTCTGGCTCCTTCCTGTTAGGTAGTTCTTCACCCATACTAGGGCCTTTCCGCTTACTCCTGCCTGCCTCTCAAGTTTGTATAGCAGTCTCATGTGCGGTACTGTATCAAAAGCCTTTTGGCAGTCAAGAAATATGCAGTCTGCCCAGCCTTCTCTGTCCTGTCTTATCCTTGTTACTTTGTCATAGAATTCTATTTCTGATTCTGTGTGAGAATTCTGTTTGCATGCGTGAGTGCGTGCGTGTGAGTAATAAAGTCTGCGGGAGTGGCGTGCCGCATTTCAGTATCTAATGAGTGAGATGTCAACGCCTTTAAGAACTAAAACAATAGTGCCATCTTTTTTGGACTCGCGACCCAGTTTTTTAATACTCAAAACTCCTGCAACTTTCCAACACCGTCGCATTTTCATAATGAAACTGCCTTACCGTGGAAACTAACCACTTGATTGCTGATTCTCGACGATTCATATTCATTAGTATTCAGAATTTCGCTTCCGCGACCCTTTTGAAGTTAGAGACCCTCCTGTTGAGAACGACTTTACTGAAGTAATCCTTCAGCTCAATATGAGTCACTGAGAGTGAGTTAGGCTCTCTGAAGGTGTGTGAAAGTGATTAATAAAGTTTAGGAATTAAATTCATATCAAGGAACATTGAAAGTGACGGGAATCGACAGACTATATTAACTCATTGGTGTCATGCAGTGTATGTGAGAGAGGACCTTATGTTGGTAAGAGTTTTTAATGTCTCACCTGGCTGTCTCACCTGGCTGTCTCACCTGGCTGTCTTACCTGGCTGTCTTACCTGGCTGTCTTACCTGGCTGTCTTACCTGGCTGTCTTACCTGGCTGCCTCACCAGACTGTCTCACCAGACTGTCTCACCTGGCTGTCTCACCTGGCTGTCTCACCAGACTGTCTCACCAGACTGTCTTACCTGACTTACCTGACTGTCTTACCTGGCTGTCTCACCAGACTGTCTCACCAGACTGTCTCACCTGGCTGTCTTACCTGACTGTCTTACCTGACTGTCTTACCTGGCTGTCTTACCTGACTGTCTCACCTGGCTGTCTTACCTGACTGTCTTACCTGGCTGTCTTACCTGGCTGTCTTACCTGACTGTCTCACCTGGCTGTCTTACCTGACTGTCTTACCTGGCTATCTTACCTGGCTGTCTTACCTGGCTGTCTTACCTGGCTGTCTTACCAGGCTGTCTTACCTGGCTGTCTCACCTGGCTGTCTCACCTGGCTGTCTCACCTGGCTGTCTTACCTGGCTGTCTTACCTGGCTGTCTTACCTGGCTGTCTTACCTGGCTGTCTTACCTGGCTGTCTTACCTGGCTGTCTTACCTGGCTGTCTTACCTGGCTGTCTTACCTGGCTGTCTCACCTGGCTGTCTCACCTGGCTGTCTCACCTGGCTGTCTCACCTGGCTGTCTTACCTGACTGTCTTACCTGGCTGTCTTACCTGGCTGTCTTACCAGGCTGTCTTACCTGACTGTCTTACCTGACTGTCTTACCTGGCTGTCTTACCTGGCTGTCTTACCTGGCTGTCTTACCTGGCTGTCTTACCTGGCTGTCTTACCTGGCTGTCTCACCTGGCTGTCTCACCTGGCTGTCTTACCTGGCTGTCTTACCTGGCTGTCTTACCTGGCTGTCTTACCTGGCTGTCTTACCTGGCTGTCTTACCTGGCTGTCTCACCTGGCTGTCTCACCTGGCTGTCTCACCTGGCTGTCTCACCTGGCTGTCTCACCTGGCTGTCTTACCTGGCTGTCTCACCTGGCTGTCTCACCTGGCTGTCTTACCTGGCTGTCTCACCTGGCTGTCTCACCTGGCTGTCTCACCTGGCTGTCTCACCTGGCTGTCTCACCTGGCTGTCTTACCTGGCTGTCTCACCTGGCTGTCTCACCTGGCTGTCTCACCTGGCTGTCTCACCTGGCTGTCTTACCTGGCTGTCTTACCTGGCTGTCTTACCTGGCTGTCTTACCTGGCTGTCTCACCTGGCTGTCTTACCTGGCTGTCTTACCTGGCTGTCTTACCTGGCTGTCTCACCTGGCTGTCTTACCTGGCTGTCTCACCTGGCTGTCTCACCTGGCTGTCTTACCTGGCTGTCTCACCTGGCTGTCTCACCTGGCTGTCTTACCTGGCTGTCTTACCTGACTGTCTTACCTGGCTGTCTTACCTGACTGTCTTACCTGGCTGTCTTACCTGGCTGTCTTACCTGGCTGTCTCACCTGGCTGTCTTACCTGGCTGTCTTACCTGGCTGTCTCACCTGGCTGTCTTACCTGGCTGTCTCACCTGGCTGTCTTACCTGGCTGTCTCACCTGGCTGTCTCACCTGGCTGTCATACCTGGCTGTCATACCTGGCTGTCTCACCTGGCTGTCTTACCTGGCTGTCTCACCTGACTGTCTCGTCTGGCTGTCTCACCTGGCTGTCTCACCTGGCTGTCTTACCTGGCTGTCTTACCTGACTGTCTTACCTGGCTGTCTTACCTGACTGTCTCACCTGGCTGTCTTACCTGGCTGTCTCACCTGGCTGTCTCACCTGGCTGTCTTACCTGACTGTCTTACCTGGCTGTCTCACCTGGCTGTCTCACCTGACTGTCTCACCTGGCTGTCTCACCTGGCTGTCTCACCTGGCTGTCTCACCTGACTGACTCACCTGTCTCACCTGGCTGTCTCACCTGACTGTCTCACCTGGCTGTCTCACCTGGCTGTCTCACCTGGCTGTCTCACCTGACTGTCTCACCTGACTGTCTCACCTGACTGTCTCACCTGACTGTCTCACCAGACTGTCTCACCAGACTGTCTCACCAGACTGTCTCACCAGACTGTCTCACCAGACTGTCTCACCAGACTGTCTCACCAGACTGTCTCACCTGACTGTCTCAACAGACTGTCTCAACAGACTGTCTCACCAGACTGTCTCACCTGACTGTCTTACCTGGCTGTCTTACCTGGCTGTCTCACCAGACTGTCTCACCAGACTGTCTTACCTGACTGTCTTACCTGGCTGTCTTACCTGGCTGTCTCACCAGACTGTCTCACCAGACTGTCTTACCTGACTGTCTTACCTGGCTGTCTCACCAGACTGTCTCACCAGACTGTCTCACCAGACTGTCTCGCCTAACTGACTGGCAAGGTCAGAATAATGTTATACTCTAGGTATATCAGTTAACACTAGAGTATAGCATAACCTATATACATATACGCGACCAGCTATACTGACGGCTACTCTATAAGATTTAAAAATATTATGAAACAGGATATATATATATATATATATATATATATATATATATATATATATATATATACACAAATATTTAAACAAAAAGCAAACATGCAATAAACATGCAATATTTAGCCAGTGATTTTTTTAAATAATATACAAAAACATACAAAAAACTTAATATATATTAGGAAATGTGTATATAGCGTTTCCGAGTGTATATACACTTAATATATAATCAAGAATATATGCATGTATACATACATATATGCCAATGAATAAGGTAAACATTATATATATAAATAATATAATAGAGAAGATATAATAGGATTTAAATAACATACTAAGAATATTACAAATACTCTTATGCAATGCATTAATGTATAAATTGTATTTATGAACAGTTAGTGATTACACGTGTATATCTAGGGTGTATGGCATTTAATGTATTCTTTCTTGTTGCAGGTGGGTGGCTCTGGTGTTGTGTTGCAGGTGGGTGGCTGTTGTGGTGTGTTGCAGGTGGGTGGCTGTTGTGTTGTGTTGCAGGTGGGTGGCTGTTGTGGTGTGTTGCAGGTGGGTGGCTGTTGTGGTGTGTTGCAGGTGGGTGGCTGTTGTGGTGTGTTGCAGGTGGGTGGCTGTTGTGGTGTGTTGCAGGTGGGTGGCTGTTGTGGTGTGTTGCAGGTGGGTGGCTGTTGTGGTGTGTTGCAGGTGGGTGGCTGTTGTGGTGTGTTGCAGGTGGGTGGCTGTTGTGGTGTGTTGCAGGTGGGTGGCTGTTGTGGTGTGTTGCAGGTGGGTGGCTGTTATGGTGTGTTGCAGGTGGGTGGCTGTTGTGGTGTGTTGCAGGTGGGTGGCTGTTATGGTGTGTTGCAGGTGGGTGGCTGTTATGGTGTGTTGCAGGTGGGTGGCTGTTGTGGTGTGTTGCAGGTGGGTGGCTGTTGTGGTGTGTTGCAGGTGGGTGGCTCTGGTGTTGTCTTGCAGGTGGGTGGCTGTTGTGGTGTGTTGCAAGTGGGTGGCTGTTGTGGTGTGTTGCAGGTGGGTGGCTGTTGGTGGTGTGTTGCAGGTGGGTGGCTGTTGTGGTGTGTTGCAAGTGGGTGGCTGTTGTGGTGTGTTGCAGGTGGGTGGCTGTTGTGGTGTGTTGCAGGTGGGTGGCTGTTGTGGTGTGTTGCAGGTGGGTGGCTGTTGTGGTGTGTTGCAGGTGGGTGGCTGTTGTGGTGTGTTGCAGGTGGGTGGCTGTTGTGGTGTGTTGCAGGTGGGTGGCTCTGGTGTTGTGTTGCAGGTGGGTGGCTGTTGTGGTGTGTTGCAGGTGGGTGACTGTTGTGTTGTGTTGCAGGTGGGTGGCTGTTGTGGTGTGTTGCAGGTGGGTGGCTGTTGTGTTGTGTTGCAGGTGGGTGGCTGTTGTGGTGTGTTGCAGGTGGGTGGCTGTTGTGGTGTGTTGCAGGTGGGTGGCTGTTGTGGTGTGTTGCAGGTGGGTGGCTGTTGTGTTGTGTTGCAGGTGGGTGGCTGTTGTGGTGTGTTGCAGGTGGGTGGCTGTTGTGTTGTGTTGCAGGTGGGTGGCTGTTGTGGTGTGTTGCAGGTGGGTGGCTGTTGTGGTGTGTTGCAGGTGGGTGGCTGTTGTGGTGTGTTGCAGGTGGGTGGCTGTTGTGGTGTGTTGCAGGTGGGTGGCTGTTGTGGTGTGTTGCAGGTGGGTGGCTGTTGTGGTGTGTTGCAGGTGGGTGGCTGTTGTGGTGTGTTGCAGGTGGGTGGCTGTTGTGGTGTGTTGCAGGTGGGTGGCTGTTGTGGTGTGTTGCAGGTGGGTGACTGTTGGTGTTGTGTTTGCAGGTGGGTGGCTGTTGTGGTGTGTTGCTGGTGGGTGACTGTTGTGGTGTGTTGCAGGTGGGTGACTGTTGTGTTGCAGGTGGGTGACTGTTGTGGTGTGTTGCTGGTGGGTGACTGTTGTGTTGTGTTGCAGGTGGGTGACTGTTGTGGTGTGTTGCAGGTGGGTGGCTGTTATGGTGTGTTGCAGGTGGGTGACTGTTGTGGTGTGTTGCAGGTGGGTGACTGTTGGTGTTGTGTTGCAGGTGGGTGACTGTTGTGGTGTGTTGCAGGTGGGTGACTGTTGTGGTGTGTTGCAGGTGGGTGGCTGTTGTGGTGTGTTGCTGGTGGGTGACTGTTGTGTTGTGTTGCAGGTGGGTGGCTGTTGTGGTGTGTTGCAGGTGGGTGACTGTTGTGTTGTGTTGCAGGTGGGTGACTGTTGTGGTGTGTTGCAGGTGGGTGACTGTTGTGTTGTGTTGCAGGTGGGTGACTGTTGTGGTGTGTTGCAGGTGGGTGACTGTTGTGGTGTGTTGCAGGTGGGTGACTGTTGTGTTGTGTTGCAGGTGGGTGACTGTTGTGGTGTGTTGCAGGTGGGTGGCTGTTGTGTTGTGTTGCAGGTGGGTGACTGTTGTGGTGTGTTGCAGGTGGGTGGCTGTTGTGGTGTGTTGCAGGTGGGTGACTGTTGTGTTGTGTTGCAGGTGGGTGACTGTTGTGGTGTGTTGCAGGTGGGTGGCTGTTATGGTGTGTTGCAGGTGGGTGACTGTTGTGGTGTGTTGCAGGTGGGTGACTGTTGGTGTTGTGTTGCAGGTGGGTGACTGTTGTGGTGTGTTGCAGGTGGGTGACTGTTGTGGTGTGTTGCAGGTGGGTGGCTGTTGTGGTGTGTTGCTGGTGGGTGACTGTTGTGTTGTGTTGCAGGTGGGTGGCTGTTGTGGTGTGTTGCAGGTGGGTGACTGTTGTGGTGTGTTGCAGGTGGGTGGCTGTTGTGTTGTGTTGCAGGTGGGTGGCTCTGGTGTTGTGTTGCAGGTGGGTGGCTCTGGTGTTGTGTTTCAGGTGGGTGGCTGTTGTGGTGTGTTGCAGGTGGGTGGCTGTTATGGTGTGTTGCAGGTGGGTGGCTGTTATGGTGTGTTGCAGGTGGGTGGCTGTTATGGTGTGTTGCAGGTGGGTGACTGTTGTGGTGTGTTGCAGGTGGGTGACTGTTGGTGTTGTGTTGCAGGTGGGTGGCTGTTGTGGTGTGTTGCTGGTGGGTGACTTGTGGTGTGTTGCAGGTGGGTGGCTGTTGGTGTTGTGTTGCAGGTGGGTGACTGTTGTGGTGTGTTGCTGGTGGGTGACTGTTGTGATGTGTTGCAGGTGGGTGACTGTTGGTGTTGTGTTGCAGGTGGGTGACTGTTGTGGTGTGTTGCAGGTGGGTGGCTCTGGTGTTGTGTTGCAGGTGGGTGGCTCTGGTGTTGTGTTGCAGGTGGGTGACTGTTGGTGTTGTGTTGCAGGTGGGTGACTGTTGTGGTGTGTTGCTGGTGGGTGACTGTTGTGGTGTGTTGCAGGTGGGTGACTGTTGGTGTTGTGTTGCAGGTGGGTGACTGTTGTGGTGTGTTGCAGGTGGGTGGCTCTGGTGTTGTGTTGCAGGTGGGTGGCTGTTGTGGTGTGTTGCAGGTGGGTGACTGTTGTGGTGTGTTGCAGGTGGGTGGCTGTTGTGGTGTGTTGCAGGTGGGTGGCTGTTGTGGTGTGTTGCAGGTGGGTGACTGTTGTGGTGTGTTGCAGGTGGGTGGCTGTTGTGGTGTGTTGCAGGTGGGTGGCTGTTGTGTTGTGTTGCAGGTGGGTGGCTGTTGTGGTGTGTTGCAGGTGGGTGGCTGTTGTGTTGTGTTGCAGGTGGGTGGCTGTTGTGGTGTGTTGCAGGTGGGTGGCTGTTGTGGTGTGTTGCAGGTGGGTGGCTGTTGTGTTGTGTTGCAGGTGGGTGGCTGTTGTGGTGTGTTGCAGGTGGGTGGCTGTTGTGTTGTGTTGCAGGTGGGTGGCTGTTGTGTTGTGTTGCAGGTGGGTGGCTGTTGTGTTGTGTTGCAGGTGGGTGGCTGTTGTGTTGTGTTGCAGGTGGGTGGCTGTTGTGTTGTGTTGCAGGTGGGTGGCTGTTGTGTTGTGTTGCAGGTGGGTGGCTGTTGTGGTGTGTTGCAGGTGGGTGGCTGTTGTGTTGTGTTGCAGGTGGGTGGCTGTTGTGTTGTGTTGCAGGTGGGTGGCTGTTGTGGTGTGTTGAAGTTTTTTTTTTTTTTTCAGGGATATTCCTGCGCGGGCCCAAAGCCTCTGGCTGGCCCACTGGGCGGGGCCTAAGCCTCTGGCTGGCCCACTGGGCGGGCCCTAAGCCTCTGGCTGGCCCACTGGGCGGGCCCTAAGCCTCTGGCTGGCCCACTGGGCGGGCCCAAAGCCTCTGGCTGGCCCACTGGGCGGGCCCTAAGCCTCTGGCTGGCCCACTGGGCGGGCCCAAAGCCTCTGGCTGGCCCACTGGGCGGGCCCTAAGCCTCTGGGTGGCCCACTGGGCGGGCCCTAAGCCTCTGGCTGGCCCACTGGGCGGGCCCTAAGCCTCTGGCTGGCCTACTGTGCGAGCCCTAAGCCTCTGGCTGGCCCACTGGGCGGGCCCTAAGCCTCTGGCTGGCCCACTGTGCGAACCCTAAGCCTCTGGCTGGCCCACTGTGCGAGCCCTAAGCCTCTAGGAACAGTGATGGAGACACTGTTGGTGGGAGATAACGACTGTTCACCAGTGAACAGCCTTAACCACACTGGTCACTGTCTCTGGCACTGTAATATCATCCGCCCTTGTTCACATCCACCAAAATGGTTTATATAATGAACCAAAAACATATATACAATTTCTTCTAAACTGCCCATAACTGTTATGTTGTAAACAGCCTCATTACAGCAGCAGTTTGAACACTAATGTAGCGAACAATTTAATAACCTTATTTGTAAATTAGAAAATTAGTGCTCATTCGTGTATATGTGTTTTGTGTTGAGTCAAATTTAATTTAATGTTTCGCTTAAAATTTATGTTTAAAGTTTTATTTAAGTTTTGATGTGTCTTAAAAGAGCATGTTTGGTTTTGCTCACATTACTGGGGCCATAGTGGCTGTGAGGGGCCATAGTGGCTGTGAGGGGCCATAGTGGCTGTGAGGGGGGTCATAGTGGCTGTGAGGGGGGTCATAGTGGCTGTGAGGGGCCATAGTGGCTGTGAGGGGGGTCATAGTGGCTGTGAGGGGCCATAGTGGCTGTGAGGGGGGTCATAGTGGCTGTGAGGGGGGTCATAGTGGCTGTGAGGGGGGTCATAGTGGCTGTGAGGGGCCATAGTGGCTGTGAGGGGGTCATAGTGGCTGTGAGGGGTCATAGTGGCTGAGGGGGGTCATAGTGGCTGTGAGGGGGGTCATAGTGGCTGTGAGGGGGGGTCATAGTGGCTGTGAGGGGGGTCATAGTGGCTGTGAGGGGGGTCATAGTGGCTGTGAGGGGGGTCATAGTGGCTGTGAGGGGGCATAGTGGCTGTGAGGGGGTCATAGTGGCTGTGAGGGGGGTCCATAAAAAATAAAATCCAGCCCATCAACCGTGAAGAGCTGTCCCCCAGGGCACTGTGCTTGCTCCAGTACTTTTTCTCATCCTCATATCGGACATAGACCAGAACACAACCTATAGCACTGTATCATCCTTTGCAGATGACACTAGGATTTTCATGAGAGTTGGCAACATAGAGGACACGGCGAACCTCCAATCAGATGTAGATCAGGTCTTTCTATGGGCTACAGAAAATAATATGGTGTTCAACGAGGATAAGTTTCAGCTCATGCGCTACGGACAAATTGAAAATATAAAAACAGAAACCACGTACAAAACTCAGGCAAATCATAACATAGAACGAAAAGGCAATGTAAAGGACCTGGGTGTACTCATGTCGGAAGACCTTACCTTTAAAGAACACAATAAAGTAGCCGTCACAACTGCAAGAAAAATGACAGGTTGGATAACAAGAACTTTTCACACTAGAGATGCTATACCGATGATGATACTTTTCAAAACGCTTGTGCTCTCTAGAGTGGAGTACTGCTGCACAATGACAGCCCCTTTCAAAGCTGGAGAAATTGCTGACCTGGAGAGCGTGCAGAGATCCTTTCCGGCTAGAATCCACTCAGTAAAACATCTAAATTACTGGGACCGACTAAAGAGCCTAAATCTGTACTCCCTTGAGCGCAGGCGGGAGAGATACATAATAATTTACACGTGGAAAATAATTGAGGGGCTGGTCCCAAACCTGCACACAGAAATAACACCACATGAGACCAGAAGACATGGCAGGATGTGCAGAATACCCCCGTTGAAAAGCAGAGGTGCAACAGGTACTCTGAGAGAGAACTATCAACATCAGAGGCCCGAGACTGTTCAACACGCTTCCACTACACATAAGGGACATAACTGGCAAACCCCTCACAGTGTTCAAGAGAGAACTGGATAAGCACCTCCAAAGGATACCTGATCAACCAAGCTGTGACTCAAACGTCAGGCTGCGAGCAGCCGCGTCTAACAGCCTGGTTGATCAGTCCAGCAACCAGGAGGCCTGGTCGACGACCGGGCCGCGGGGACACTAAGCCCCGGAAGCACTTCAAGGTAGCCTCAAGGAGGGGTCATAGTGGCTGTGAGAGGGGTCATAGTGGCTGTGAGGGGGGTCATAGTGGCTGTGAGGGGGGTCATAGTGGCTGTGAGGGGGGTCATAGTGGCTGTGAGGGGCCATAGAGGCTGTGAGGGGGGTCATAGTGGCTGTGAGGGGGCATAGTGGCTGTGAGGGGGGTCATAGTGGCTGTGAGGGGACATAGTGGCTGTGAGGGGGTCATAGTGGCTGTGAGGGGGGTCATAGTGGCTGTAAGGGGGGTCATAGTGGCTGTGAGGGGTCATAGTGGCTGTGAGGGGGGTCATAGTGGCTGTGAGGGGGCATAGTGGCTGTGAGGGGGTCATAGTGGCTGTGAGGGGGGTCATAGTGGCTGCGAGGGGCCATAGTGGCTGTGAGGGGCCATAGTGGCTGTGAGGGGCCATAGTGGCTGTGAGGGGCATAGTGGATGTGAGGGCCAAAGTGGATGTGAGGGGCCATAGTAGCTGTGAGGAGCCATAGTGGCTGTGAGGGACTATAGAGGCTGTGAGGGGCCATAGTGGCTGTGAGGGGGGGTCATACTGGCTGTGAGGGGCCATAGTGGCTGTGAGGGGGCATAGTGACTGTGAGGGGCCATAGTGGCTGTGAGGGGCCATAGAGGCTGTGAGGGGGGTCATAGTGGCTGTGAGGGGGGTCATAGTGGCTGTGAGGGGTCATAGTGGCTGTGAGGGGGGTCATAGTGGCTGTGAGGGGGCATAGTGACTGTGAGGGGGGTCATAGTGGCTGTGAGGGGGCATAGTGGCTGTGAGGGGGGTCATAGTGGCTGTGAGGGGGCATAGTGGCTGTGAGGGGGTCATAGTGGCTGTGAGGGGGGTCATAGTGGCTGTGAGGGGGGTCATAGTGGCTGTGAGGGGTCATAGTGGCTGTGAGGGGGGTCATAGTGGCTGTGAGGGGGCATAGTGGCTGTGAGGGGGGTCATAGTGGCTGTGAGGGGGCATAGTGGCTGTGAGGGGGGTCATAGTGGCTGTGAGGGGGCATAGTGGCTGTGAGGGGGTCATAGTGGCTGTGAGGGGGGTCATAGTGGCTGTGACGGGCCATAGTGGCTGTGAGGGGCCATAGTGGCTGTGAGGGGGCATAGTGGATGTGAGGGGCCAAAGTGGATGTGAGGGACTATAGAGGCTGTGAGGGGCCATAGTGGCTGTGAGGGGGGTCATAGTGGCTGTGAGGGGCCATAGTGGCTGTGAAGGGACTATAGAGGCTGTGAGGGGCCATAGTGGCTGTGAGGGGCCATAGTGGCTGTGAGGGGCCATAGTGGCTGTGAGGGGCCATAGTGGCTGTGAGGGGCCATAGTGGCTGTGAGGGACTATAGAGGCTGTGAGGGGCCATAGTGGCTGTGAGGGGGGTCATAGTGGCTGTGAGGGACCATAGTGGCTGTGAGGGACCATAGTGGCTGTGAGGGGCCATAGTGGCTGTGAGGGGCCATAGTGGCTGTGAGGGACTATAGAGGCTGTGAGGGGCCATAGTGGCTGTGAGGGGGGGTCATAGTGGCTGTGAGGGGCCATAGTGGCTGTGAGGGGCCATAGTGGCTGTGAGGGGCCATAGTGGCTGTGAGGGGGCATAGTTGATGTGAGGGGCCATAGTGGCTGTGAGGGACTATAGAGGCTGTGAGGGGCCATAGTGGCTGTGAGGGGGGTCATAGTGGCTGTGAGGGGCCATAGTGGCTGTGAGGGGCCATAGTGGCTGTGAGGGGCCATAGTGGCTGTGAGGGGGCATAGTGGATGTGAGGGGCCATAGTGGCTGTGAGGGACTATAGAGGCTGTGAGGGGCCATAGTGGCTGTGAGGGGGGTCATAGTGGCTGTGAGGGGCCATAGTGGCTGTGAGGGGCCATAGTGGCTGTGAGGGGCCATAGAGGCTGTGAGGGGGGGCATAGTGGCTGTGAGGAGCCATAGTGGCTGTGAGGGGCCATAGAGGCTGTGAGGGGGGGCATAGTGGCTGTGAGGAGCCATAGTGGCTGTGAGTTGGCCATAGTGGCTGTCAGGGACCATAGTGGCTGTGAGGGACTATAGAGGCTGTGAGGGGCCATAGTGGCTGTGAGGGGCCATAGAGGCTGTGAGGGGCCATAGAGGCTGTGAGGGGCCATAGAGGCTGTGAGGGGCCATAGTGGCTGTGAGGGGCCATAGTGGCTGTGAGGGACTATAGAGGCTGTGAGGGGCCATAGAGGCTGTGAGGGGCCATAGAGGATGTGAGGGACTATAGAGGCTGTGAGGGGCCATAGAGGCTGTGAGGGGCCATAGAGGCTGTGAGGGGGGTCATTTTGGCTATGAGGGGCCATAGTGGCTGTGAGGGGGTCATAGTGGCTGTGAGGGGGGTCATAGTGGCTGTGAGGGGCCATAGTGGCTGTGAGGGGCCATAGAGGCTGTGACGGACTATAGAGGCTGTGAGGAGCCATAGTGGCTGTGAGGGGCCATAGAGGCTGTGAGGGGCCATAGAGGCTGTGAGGGGGGTCATAGTGGCTGTGAGGGGCCATAGTGGCTGTGAGGGGCCATAGAGGCTGTGAGGGGGGCATAGTGACTGTGAGGGGCCATAGTGGCTGTGAGGGGCCATAGAGGCTGTGAGGGGGGTCATAGTAGCTGTGAGGGGGGTCAAAGTGGCTGTGAGGGGTCATAGTGGCTGTGAGGGGGGGTCATAGTGGCTGTGAGGGGGCATAGTGGCTGTGAGGGGGGTCATAGTGGCTGTGAGGGGGCATAGTGGCTGTGAGGGGGGTCATAGTGGCTGTGAGGGGGCATAGTGGCTGTGAGGGGGTCATAGTGGCTGTGAGGGGGGTCATAGTGGCTGTGAGGGGCCATAGTGGCTGTGAGGGACCATAGTGGCTGTGAGGGGCCATAGTGGCTGTGAAGGGCCATAGTGGCTGTGAGGAGCCATAGTGGCTGTGAGGGGCCATAGTGGCTGTGAGGGGGCATAGTGGATGTGAGGGGCCATAGTGGCTGTGAGGGACTATAGAGGCTGTGAGGGGCCATAGTGGCTGTGAGGGGGGTCATAGTGGCTGTGAGGGGCCATAGTGGCTGTGAGGGGGGTCATAGTGGCTGTGAGGGGCCATAGTGGCTGTGAGGGGCCATAGTGGCTGTGAGGGGCCATAGAGGCTGTGAGGGGGGGCATAGTGGCTGTGAGGAGCCATAGTGGCTGTGAGGGGCCATAGAGGCTGTGAGGGGGGGCATAGTGGCTGTGAGGAGCCATAGTGGCTGTGAGTTGGCCATAGTGGCTGTCAGGGACCATAGTGGCTGTGTGGGACTATAGAGGCTGTGAGGGGCCATAGTGGCTGTGAGGGACTATAGAGGCTGTGAGGGGCCATAGAGGCTGTGAGGGGCCATAGAGGCTGTGAGGGGCCATAGTGGCTGTGAGGGGCCATAGTGGCTGTGAGGGGCCATAGTGGCTGTGAGGGGCCATAGTGGCTGTGAGGGGCCATAGTGGCTGTGAGGGACTATAGAGGCTGTGAGGGGCCATAGAGGCTGTGAGGGGCCATAGAGGCTGTGAGGGGCCATAGAGGCTGTGAGGGACTATAGAGGCTGTGAGGGGCCATAGAGGCTGTGAGGGGCCATAGAGGCTGTGAGGGGCCATAGAGGCTGTGAGGGGCCATAGAGGCTGTGAGGGGGGTCATAGTGGCTGTGAGGGGCCATAGTGGCTGTGAGGGGCCATAGTGGCTGTGAGGGGGTCATAGTGGCTGTGAGGGGGGTCATAGTGGCTGTGAGGGGCCATAGTGGCTGTGAGGGGCCATAGTGGCTGTGAGGGGCCATAGAGGCTGTGAGGGACTATAGAGGCTGTGAGGAGCCATAGTGGCTGTGAGGGGCCATAGAGGCTGTGAGGGGCCATAGAGGCTGTGAGGGGGGTCATAGTGGCTGTGAGGGGCCATAGTGGCTGTGAGGGCCCATAGAGGCTGTGAGGGGGGGCATAGTGACTGTGAGGGGCCATAGTGGCTGTGAGGGGGCCATAGAGGCTGTGAGGGGGGTCATAGTGGCTGTGAGGGGGGTCATAGTGGCTGTGAGGGGGGTCATAGTGGCTGTGAGGGGGGTCATAGTGGCTGTGAGGGGGCATATAGTGGCTGTGAGGGGGGTCATAGTGGCTGTGAGGGGGATAGTGGCTGTGAGGGGGGTCATAGTGGCTGTGAGGGGGCATAGTGGCTGTGAGGGGGTCATAGTGGCTGTGAGGGGGGTCATAGTGGCTGTGAGGGGCCATAGTGGCTGTGAGGGACCATAGTGGCTGTGAGGGGCCATAGTGGCTGTGAAGGGCCATAGTGGCTATGAGGAGCCATAGTGGCTGTGAGGGGCCATAGTGGCTGTGAGGGACCATAGTGGCTGTGAGGGGCCATAGTGGCCGTGAGGGACCATAGAGGCTGTGAGGGGCCATAGTGGCTGTGAGGGGCCATAGTGGCTGTGAGGGGCCATAGAGGCTGTGAGGGGCCATAGTGGCTGTGAAGGGCCATAGTGGCTGTGAGGAGCCATAGTGGCTGTGAGGGGCCATAGTGGCTGTGAGGGACCATAGAGGCTGTGAGGGGCCATAGTGGCCGTGAGGGACCATAGAGGCTGTGAGGGGCCATAGTGGCTGTGAGGGGCCATAGTGGCTGTGAGGGGCATAGTGGCTGTGAGGAGCCATAGTGGCTGTGAGGAGCCATAGTGGCTGTGAGGGGCCATAGTGGTTGTGAGGGGGCATAATGGCTGTGAGGGGCCATAGTGGCTGTGAGGGGCCATAGAGGCTGTGAGGAACCATAGTGGCTGTGAGGGGGCCATAGTGGCTGTGAGGGGGCCATAGAGGCTGTGAGGAGCCATAGTGGCTGTGAGGGGGCCATAGTGGCTGTGAGGGGGCCATAGTGGCTGCGAGGGGCCATAGTGGCTGTGAGTTGGCCATAGTGGCTGTCAGGGACCATAGTGGCTGTGAGGGACCATAGTGGCTGTCAGGGACCATAGTGGCTGTGAGGGACCATAGTGGCTGTGAGGGGCCATAGTGGCTGTGAGGGACCATAGTGCCTGTCAGGGACCTTAATGGTTGTGAGGGACCATAGTGACTGTGAGGGGCCATAGTGGCTGTGAGGGGGCCATAGTGGCTGTGAGGGGGCCATAGTGGCTGCGAGGGGGCCATAGTGGTTGTGAGGGGCTATAGTGGCTGTCAGGGACCATAATGGTTGTGAGGGACCATAGTGGTGGTGAGGGGCCATAGTGGCTGTGAGGGACCATAGTGGCTGTGAGGGACCATAATGGCTGTCAGGGACCATAATGGTTGTGAGGGACCATAGTGGTGGTGAGGGGCCATAGTGGCTTTGAGGGACCATAGTGGCTGTGAGGGACCATAGTGGCTGTGAGGGACCATAATGGTTGTGAGGGGCCATAGTGGCTGTGAGGGGCCATAGTGGCTGTGAGGAGCCATAGTGGCTGTGAGGGGCCATAGTGACTGTGAGGGGCCATAGTGACTGTGAGGGGCCATAGTGGCTGTGAGGGACCATAGTGGCTGTGAGGGGGCCATAGTGGCTGTGTGGGACCATAGTGGCTGTGAGGGGCCATAGTGGCTGTGAAGGGGCCATAGTGGCTGTGAGGGACCATAGTGGTGGTGAGGGGCCATAGTGACTGTGAGGGGCCATAGTGACTGTGAGGGGCCATAGTGGCTGTGAGGGACCATAGTGGCTGTGAGGGACCATAGTGGTTGTGAGGGGCCATAGTGGCTGTGAGGGGCCATAGTGACTGTGAGGGGCCATAGTGACTGTGAGGGACCATAGTGGCTGTGAGGGACCATAGTGGCTGTGAGGGGCCATAGTGGCTGTGAGGGGCCATAGTGGCTGTGAGGGGCCATAGTGGCTGTGAGGGGCCATAGTGGCTGTGAGGGACCATAGTGGCTGTGGGGGGCCATAGTGGCTGTGAGGGGCCATAGTGGCTGTGAGGGGCCATAGTGGCTGTGAGGGGCCATAGTGGCTGTGAGGGGCCATAGTGGCTGTGGGGGGCCATAGTGGCTGTGAGGGGCCATAGTGGCTGTGAGGGGCCATAGTGGCTGTGAGTTACCATAGTGGCTGTGGGGGGCCATAGTGGCTGTGAGTGGCCATATTGGCTGTGAGGGGCCATAGTGGCTGTGAGGGGCCATAGTGGCTGTGAGGGACCATAGTGGCTGTGGGGGGCCATAGTGGCTGTGAGGGGCCATAGTGGCTGTGAGGGGCCATAGTGGCTGTGAGGGGCCATAGTGGCTGTGAGGGGCCGTAGTGGCTGTGAGGGGCCGTAGTGGCTGTGAGGGGCCATAGTGGCTGTGAGGGGCCATAGTGGCTGTGAGGGGCCATAGTGGCTGTGAGGGGCCATAGTGGCTGTGAGGGGCCATAGTGGCTGTGAGGGGCCATAGTCGCTGTGAGGGGCCATAGTGGCTGTGGGGGGGCCATAGTGGCTGTGAGGGGCCATAGTGGCTGTGAGGGGCCATAGTGGCTGTGAGGGGCCATAGTGGTTGTGAGGGACCATAGTGGCTGTGAGGGGGCCATAGTGGCAGTAAGGGGGGCCATAGTGGCCCCTAGTGGCAAGGTGTTCTCGTGATGACCTCAGGTGAGGATCTCAGGAAGAGTGAGACGGAAGTCTTAAGCTGTACGACTCTCCTGTGATCCCGCAGTGTGTGTGTGTTTACTAGTTGTGTTTTTGCGGGGGTTGAGCTTTGCTCTTTGGTCCCGCCTCTCAACTGTCAATCAACAGGTGTACAGGTTCCTGAGCCTACTGGGCTCTATAATATCTACACTTGAAACTGTGTATGGAGTCAGCCTCCACCACATCACTTCCTAATGCATTCCATTTGTCAACCACTCTGACACTAAAAAAGTTCTTTCTAATATCTCTGTGGCTCATGTGGGCACTCAGTTTCCACCTGTGTCCCCTTGTGCGTGTGCCCCTTGTGTTAAATAGCCTGTCTTTATCAACCCTGTCGATTCCCTTGAGAATCTTGAATGTGGTGATCATGTCCTCCCCTAACTCTTCTGTCTTCCAACGAAGTGAGGTTTAATTCCCGTAGTCTCTCCTCGTAGCTCATACCTCTCAGCTCGGGTACTAGTCTGGTGGCAAACCTTTGAACCTTTTCCATTTTAGTCTTATGCTTGACTAGATATGGACTCCATGCTGGAGCCGCATACTCCAGGATTGGTCTGACATATGTGGTATATAATGTTCTTAAAGATTCCTTACACAAGTTTCTAAAGGCCGTTCTTAAGTTAGCCAATCTGGCATATGCTGCTGATGTTATCCTCTTGATATGATCTTCAGGGGACAGGTCTGGCGTGATATCAACCCCCAGGTCTTTCTCTCTCTGAATCCTGAAGAATTTTATCTCCCTGATGATACCTAGTATCTGGTCTCCTGCTTCCTACGCCTATCTTCATTACATTACATTTGCTTGGGTTAAACTCTAACAACCATTTGTTCGACCATTCCTTCAACTTGTCTAGGTCTTCTTGAAGCCTTAAACAGTCCTCTTCTGTTTTAATCCTTCTCATAATTTTGGCATCGTCCGCAAACATTGAGAGAAATGAATCTATACCCTCCGGGAGATCATTTACATATATCAGAAACAAGATAGGACCAAGTACAGAGCCCTGTGGGACTCCACTGGTGACTTCACGCCAATCTGAGGTCTCACCCTTCACCGTAACTCTCTGCTTCCTATTGCTTAGATACTCCCTTATCCACTGGAGCACACTACCAGTGTGTGTGTGACAGTGTGGGTGTGTGTGTGTGTGACTGTGTGTGTGTGTGTGACAGTGTGGGTGTGTGTGTGTGTGACAGTGTGGGTGTGTGTGTGACAGTGTGGGTGTGTGTGTGACAGTGTGGGTGTGACAGTGTGGGTGTGTGTGTGACAGTGTGGGTGTGTGTGTGACAGTGTGGGTGTGTGTGTGTGACTGTGTGTGTGTGTGTGTGTGTGTGTGTGTGTGTGTGTGTGTGTGTGTGTGTGTGTAACAGTGTGGGTGTGTGGGTGTGACTTTGTGTGTGTGTGTGTGTGACAGTGTGGGTGTGTGTGTGTGACTGTGTGTGTGTGTGTGTGTGTGTGTGTGACAGTGTGGGTGTGTGTGTGTGTGTGTGACAGTGTGGGTGTGTGTGTGTGTGTGTGACAGTGTGGGTGTGTGTGTGTGTGTGTGACAGTGTGGGTGTGTGTGTGTGTGTGACAGTGTGGGTGTGTGTGTGTGTGTGTGTGTGTGTGTGTGTGTGTGTGTGTGTGTGACAGTGTGGGTGTGTGTGTGTGTGTGTGTGACAGTGTGGGTGTGTGTGTGTGTGTGACAGTGTGGGTGTGTGTGTGTGTGTGACAGTGTGGGTGTGTGTGTGTGTGACAGTGTGGGTGTGTGTGTGTGTGACAGTGTGGGTGTGTGTGTGTGTGACAGTGTGGGTGTGTGTGTGTGACAGTGTGTGTGTGTCTGTGTGTGACAGTGTGTGTGTGTGTGTGACAGTGTGTGTGGGTGTGTGTGACAGTGTGTGTGTGTGTGTGTATGTGTGACAGTGTGTGTGTGTGTGTGTGTGTGTGTGTGTGTGACAGTGTGTGTGGGTGTGTGTGACAGTGTGTGTGTGTGTGTGTGTGTGTGACAGTGTGTGTGGGTGTGTGTGACAGTGTGTGTGTGTGTGTGTGACTGTGTGTGTGTGTGTGACAGTGTGTGGGTGTGTGTGTGTGTGACAGTGTGTGTGTGTGTGTGACAGTGTGTGTGTGTGTGTGACAGTGTGGGTGTGTGTGTGTGTGACAGTGTGGGTGTGTGGGTGTGTGTGTGACAGTGTGGGTGTGTGTGTGACAGTGTGGGTGTGTGTGTGTGTGACAGTGTGGGTGTGTGTGTGACAGTGTGGGTGTGTGTGTGTGTGACAGTGTGGGTGTGTGTGTGTATGTGTGACAGTGTGTGTGTGTGTGTGTGTGTGTGTGTGTGTGACAGTGTGAGTGTGTGTGTGTGACAGTGTGTGTGTGACAGTGTGTGTGAGTGTGTGTGACAGTGTGTGTGAGTGTGTGTGACAGTGTGTGTGTGTGTGTGTGTGTGACAGTGTGTGTGTGTGTGTGTGTGTGTGTGACAGTGTGTGTGTGTGTGTGTGTGTTATTCATTTCTTTCATTGATTTTGACTTCTTTGTGATGTTGTTGAAGTTAATGAGTTCCGTCTCTTGTCTCTGTCTCTCCCGTCTCCTGTTTAATGGTTTGTAATAATCAGTCACCTGTGTTTTTGTGCGTCTCTCTCATTATCTATGTCTAAATGTTTCCTTGTTTTGTGTTTTTGATACATTTGTCTTCGCCTGTTTTTATAAAATAGTCTTTTGTTTGTCAGTTTAATTTCATTTGTTTGATCCTTTTAGTATTTGTCAGGTGGATTGTTTAACTCTTATTAGTACATAATGAGTGCATAAGTAGTACATAATGAGTACATTAGGAGTACATAATGAGTACATTAGTACATAATGAGTACATAATGAGTACATAATGAGTATATTAGGAGTACATAATGAGTACATTAGGAGTACATAATGAGTACATTAGGAGTACATAATGAGTACATTAGGAGTACATAATGAGTACATTAGTACATAATGAGTACATTAGGAGTACATAATGAGTACATTAGTACATAATGAGTACATTAGGAGTACATAATGAGTACATTAGTACATAATGAGTACATTAGGAGTACATAATGAGTACATTAGTACATAATGAGTACATTAGGAGTACATAATGAGTACATTATGAGTACATAATGAGTACATTAGGAGTACATAATGAGTACATTAGGAGTACATAATGAGTACATTAGTACATAATGAGTACATTAGGAGTACATAATGAGTACATTAGTACATAATGAGTACATTAGTACATAATGAGTACATTAGGAGTACATAATGAGTACATTAGGAGTACATAATGAGTACATTAGTACATAATGAGTACATTAGGAGTACATAATGAGTACATTAGGAGTACATAATGAGTACATTAGGAGTACATAATGAGTACATTAGGAGTACATAATGAGTACATTAGGAGTACATAATGAGTGCATTAGGAGTACATAATGAGTGCATTAGGAGTACATAATGAGTGCATAAGTAGTACATAATGAGTGCATAAGTAGTACATAATGAGTGCATAAGTAGTACATAATGAGTGCATAAGTAGTACATAATGAGTACATTAGGAGTACATAATGAGTGCATAAGTAGTACATAATGAGTGCATAAGTAGTACATAATGAGTGCATAAGTAGTACATAATGAGTGCATAAGTAGTACATAATGAGTACATTAGGAGTACATAATGAGTACATTAGGAGTACATAATGAGTGCATAAGTAGTACATAATGAGTGCATAAGTAGTACATAATGAGTGCATAAGTAGTACATAATGAGTGCATAAGTAGTACATAATGAGTGCATAAGTAGTACATAATGAGTGCATAAGTAGTACATAATGAGTGCATAAGTAGTACATAATGAGTACATTAGGAGTACATAATGAGTTAGTGAGTGTTCTACCACTTATTGAGGTGATTAGAGTTTTTTGTACGATACTACTCTGTAAAAATGAGGTAGGAAGGTAAAGAAAGGGGGAGGGGGAAGATGAAGAAGGGGAGGGGGAGGTGACAAAGGGGAGGGGAAAGAGGGAGGGGAAGGGGAAAAAGGGGAGTGGAAGGGGGAAAAAGGGGGGGGGGATAACTATATCCACCACTAACATAAAACATTATTAAAACTAGACTAAAACCAGTGCTCTAAAACAGAAGTGAAAAAGAAATATGGTAAAAAGGAGGAAACCCCACCTCCATGTACAACTTTGACCCAAATACCACAGTAACAGAATTATCGCGAATAAGCGAACTCAATTACGGGCTCACCATAGCCCGTGCTACATGGACGTTGCGTTCCGCGTAGCTAAATCTATAACATCATCCGGCCGAGCACTCAGGTTACAGCAGTAATCCATAGGTGTGCTCGATGATGCATCAGTTAGTGTGTGTGTTGGATTATGTTAATATATGTGACAGGCACGGCAGTTGTTTATGGGGTGTCGGCTCCCCTGGCTGTCTGCTGGCTCAGGGGCACTCTCCCCTCCAGGGACCTCTCATTTGTCCCTTGTTCATGACGAGGGACTCTCATTAGTCCCTTGTCCACGACGAGGGACTCTCATTTGGACTGTGTATATACATTTTTCACTCGTATTGAGTGTTGCTCCGTTTTCTGTTTGGTAGATTTATATAAAAAACGCTCTGATGTGTTGTTTTGAAATATTGGGTAATTAACAAATACTTTTGTTGATGGGATGTGGGAGGCTGAGGGGTAGGGAGGAGGGTGGGAGAGGCAGGGGGTGGATGGGGTGTGCCTGGGAGAGGCAGGAGTGGGAGGGGACACATGGGAGAGACACAAGTCACCATTGTCATTACTCTTGACACCAAGGGAGCACCACCAGTGGAGGTGACGGGCTGATGAACCGCTCAGAGAGATGCTTGTGTCTGTCTTAAGGTCTTGTGCTCGGCCTCGTGACTAAGCTCGGCCTCGTGACTAAGCTCGGCCTCGTAACTAAGCTCGGCCTCGTGACTAAGCTCAGCCTCAAGACTAAGCTCGGCCTCGTGACTAAGCTCAGCCTCAAGACGAAGCTCGGCCTCGTGACGAAGCTCGGCCTCGTGACGAAGCTCGGCCTCGTGACGAAGCTCGGCCTCGTGACTAAGCTCGGCCTCGTAACTAAGCTCGGCCTCGTAACTAAGCTCGGCCTCGTAACTAAGCTCGGCCTCGTGACTAAGCTCAGCCTCAAGACGAAGCTCGGCCTCGTGACGAAGCTCGGCCTCGAGACGAAGCTCGGCCTCGAGACGAAGCTCGGCCTCGAGACGAAGCTCGGCCTCAAGACGAAGCTCGGCCTCAAGATGAAGCTCGGCCTCGAGACGAAGCTCGGCCTCGAGACGAAGCTCGGCCTC
>NC_091225.1:24057778-24107778 GCF_040958095.1 Procambarus clarkii
CCTGGAGACTGTGATGACCAGGGGGATGGTGACCCCTGGAGACTTTGATGACCAGGGGGAAGGTGACCCCTGGAGACTGTGATGACCAGGGGGGGATGGTGACCCCTGGAGACTGTGATGACCAGGGGGAAGGTGACCCCTGGAGACTGTGATGACCAGGGGGGGAAGGTGACCCCTGGAGACTGTGATGACCAGGGGGAAGGTGACCCCTGGAGACTGTGATGACCAGGGGGAAGGTGACCCCTGGAGACTGTGATGACCAGGGGGATGATGACCCCTGGAGACTGTGATGACCAGGGGCAAGGTGATTCCTGGAGACTGTGATGACCAGGGGGAAGGTGACCCCTGGAGACTGTGATGACCAGGGGGAAGGTGATTCCTGGAGACTGTGATGACCAGGGGGATGGTGACCCCTGGAGACTGTGATGACCAGGGGGAAGGTGATTCCTGGAGACTGTGATGACCACGGGGAAGGTGACCCCTGGAGACTGTGATGACCAGGGGAAGGTGACCCCTGGAGACTGTGATGACCAGGGGGGAGGTGACCCCTGGAGACTGTGATGACCAGGGAGGGATGGTGACCCCTGGATAAAGTGATGACCAGGGGGATGGTGACCCCTGGAGACTGTGATGACCAGAGGGGAGGTGACCCCTGGAGACTGTGATGACCAGGGGGGAGGTGACCCCTGGAGACTGTGATGACCAGGGGGATGGTGACCCCTGGAGACTGTGACGACCAGGGGGAGGTCACCCCTGGAGACTGTGATGACCAGGGGGATGGTGACCCCTGGAGACTGTGATGACCAGGGGGGAGGTGACCCCTGGAGACTGTGATGACCAGGGGGGAGGTGACCCCTGGAGACTGTGATGACCAGGGGAGAGGTGACTCCTGGAGACTGTGATGACCAGGGGGGAGGTGACCCCTGGAGACTGTGATGACCAGGGGGAAGGAGACCCCTGGAGACTGTGATGACCAGGGAGAAGGTGACCCCTGGAGACTGTGATGACCAGGGGGATGGTGACCCCTGGAGACTGTGATAACCAGGGGGGAGGTGACCCCTGGAGACTGTGATGACCAGGGGGGAGGTGACCCCTGGAGACTGTGATGACCAGGGGGAAGGTGACCCCTGGAGACTGTGATGACCAGGGGGATGGTGACCCCTGGAGAATGTGATGACCAGGGGGGAGGTGACCCCTGGAGACTGTGATGACCAGGGGGAAGGTGACCCCTGGAGACTGTGACGACCAGGGGGGAGGTGACCCCTGGAGACTGTGATGACCAGGGGGATGGTGACCCCTGGAGACTGTGATGACCAGGGGGATGGTGACCCCTGGAGACTGTGATGACCAGGGGGGAGGTGACCCCTGGAGACTGTGATGACCAGGGGGAGGTGACCCCTGGAGACTGTGATGACCAGGGGGGAGGTGACCCCTGGAGACTGTGATGACCAGGGGGATGGTGACCCCTGGAGACTGTGATGACCAGGGGGATGGTGACCCCTGGAGACTGTGATGACCAGGGGGATGGTGACCCCTGGAGACTGTGATGACCAGGGGGAAGGTGACCCCTGGAGACTGTGATGACCAGGGGGATGGTGACCCCTGGAGACTGTGATGACCAGGGGGGAGGTGACCCCTACCTTGAGGCTACCTTGAGGTGCTTCCGGGGCTTAGTGTCCCCGCGGCCCGGTCGTCGACCAGGCCTCCTGGTTGCTGGACTGATCAACCAGGCTGTTAGACGCGGCTGCTCGCAGCCTGACGTATGAGTCACAGCCTGGTTGATCAGGTATCCTTTGGAGGTGCTTATCCAGTTCTCTCTTGAACACTGTGAGGGGTTTGCCAGTTATGCCCCTTATGTGTAGTGGAAGCGTGTTGAACAGTCTCGGGCCTCTGATGTTGATAGAGTTCTCTCTCAGAGTACCTGTTGCACCTCTGCTTTTCAACGGGGGTATTCTGCACATCCTGCCATGTCTTCTGGTCTCATGTGGTGTTATTTCTGTGTGCAGGTTTGGGACCAGCCCCTCAATTATTTTCCACGTGTAAATTATTATGTATCTCTCCCGCCTGCGCTCAAGGGAGTACAGATTTAGGCTCTTTAGTCGGTCCCAGTAATTTAAATGTTTTACTGAGTGGATTCTAGCAGTAAAGGATCTCTGCACGCTCTCTAGGTCAGCAATTTCTCCAGCTTTGAAAGGGGCTGTCATTGTGCAGCAGTACTCCACTCTAGATAGCACAAGCGTTTTGAAAAGTATCATCATCGGTATAGCATCTCTAGTGTGAAAAGTTCTTGTTATCCAACCTGTCATTTTTCTTGCAGTTGTGACGGCTACTTTATTGTGTTCTTTAAAGGTAAGGTCTTCCGACATGAGTACACCCAGGTCCTTTACATTGCCTTTTCGTTCTATGTTATGATTTACCTGCGTTTTGTACGTGGTTCCTGTTTTTATGTTTTCAATTTTTCCGTAGCGCATGAGCTGAAACTTATCCTCGTTGAATACCATATTATTTTCTGTAGCCCATAGAAAGACCTGATCAACATCTGATTGGAGGTTTGCCGTGTCCTCTATGTTGCCAACTCTCATGAAAATCCTAGTGTCATCTGCAAAGGATGATACAGTGCTATAGGTTGTGTTCTGGTCTATGTCCGATATGAGGATGAGAAAAAGTACTGGAGCAAGCACAGTACCCTGGGGGACTGAGCTCTTCACGGTTGATGGGCTGGATTTTATTTTGTTGACTATTACACATTGGGTTCTGTCAGTCAGGAAATTGTAGATCCATCTGCCTATTTTCCCGGTAATTCCTTTTGAACGCATTTTATGTGCAATAACACCATGGTCACATTTGTCAAAAGCTTTTGCGAAATCTGTGTAAATTACATCAGCGTTTTGTTTGTCTTCCATAGCATCTAATGCCATATCATAGTGGTCCAGCAACTGCGACAGGCAAGAGCGCCCTGTTCTGAAACCATGTTGTCCGGGGTTATGGAGATGCTGTGATTCCATGTATTTTGTGATCTTACTTCTTAGCACTCTCTCAAAAATTTTTATGATGTGCGATGTTAGTGCTATCGGTCTGTAATTTTTTGCCTCTGCCTTATTTCCTCCTTTATGGAGTGGTGCTATCTCTGCTGTTTTTAGTATGTCAGGGATAACGCCAGTATCTAGGCTTTGTCTCCACAGAATGTGAAGGGCCTGCGATAGTGGTTTTTTACAGTTCTTGATGAATATGGAGTTCCAAGAATCCGGGCCTGGTGCAGAGTGCATAGGCATACTGTTTATGGCTTCTTCAAAATCTAGTGGGGATAGGGCGACGTCTGATATGTGATTTGATGTTGGTATCATATCCATGAAAAATTCATTTGGGTTATCAATCTTTAGTGCATTTAATGGCTCACTGAAAACAGAGTCGTACTGCTTCCTCAGTAACTCGCTCATTTCTTTGTTGTCATCTGTGAAAGTTCCATCTCCCTTTCGCAGGGGCCCGATACTAGATGTGGTTTTTGATCTTGATTTTGCATAGTGATCTTGATCTTGATGGTGACCCCTGGAGACTGTGATGACCAGGGGGATGGTGACCCCTGGAGACTGTGATGACCAGAAGGGAGGTGACCCCTGGAGACTGTGATGACCAGGGGGAGGTGACCCCTGGAGACTGTGATGACCAGGGGGATGGTGACCCCTGGAGACTGTGATGACCAGGGGGATGGTGACCCCTGGAGACTGTGATGACCAGGGGGATGGTGACCCCTGGAGACTGTGATGACCAGGGGGATGGTGACCCCTGGAGACTGTGATGACCAGGGGGGAGGTGACCCCTGGAGACTGTGATGACCAGGGGGATGGTGACCCCTGGAGACTGTGATGACCAGGGGGGAGGTGACCCCTGGAGACTGTGATGACCAGGGGAAGGTGACCCCTGGAGACTGTGATGACCAGGGGAAGGTGACCCCTGGAGACTGTGATGACCAGGGGGGAGGTGACCCCTGGAGACTGTGATGACCAGGGGGGAGGTGACCCCTGGAGACTGTGATGACCAGGAGGGAGGTGATCCCTGGAGACTGTGATGACCAGGGGGATGGTGACCCCTGGAGACTGTGATGACCAGGGGGAAGGTGACCCCTGGAGACTGTGATGACCAGGGGGATGGTGACCCCTGGAGACTGTGATGACCAGGGGAAGGTGACCCCTGGAGACTGTGATGACAAGGGGAGAGGTGACCCCTGGAGACTGTGATGACCAGGGGAAGGTGACCCCTGGAGACTGTGATGACCAGGGGAAGGTGACCCCTGGAGACTGTGATGACAAGGGGGGAGGTGACCCCTGGAGACTGTGATGACCAGGGGAAGGTGACCCCTGGAGACTGTGATGACCAGGGGAAGGTGACCCCTTGAGACTGTGATGACCAGGGGAAGGTGACCCCTGGAGACTGTGATGACCAGGGGGGAGGTGACCCCTGGAGACTGTGATGACCAGGGGGGAGGTGACCCCTGGAGACTGTGATGACCAGGAGGGAGGTGATCCCTGGAGACTGTGATGACCAGGGGGATGGTGACCCCTGGAGACTGTGATGACCAGGGGGAAGGTGACCCCTGGAGACTGTGATGACCAGGGGGATGGTGACCCCTGGAGACTGTGATGACCAGGGGAAGGTGACCCCTGGAGACTGTGATGACAAGGGGAGAGGTGACCCCTGGAGACTGTGATGACCAGGGGAAGGTGACCCCTGGAGACTGTGATGACCAGGGGAAGGTGACCCCTGGAGACTGTGATGACAAGGGGGGAGGTGACCCCTGGAGACTGTGATGACCAGGGGAAGGTGACCCCTGGAGACTGTGATGACCAGGGGGAGGTGACCCCTGGAGACTGTGATGACCAGGGGAAGGTGACCCCTGGAGACTGTGATGACCAGGGGAAGGTGACCCCTGGAGACTGTGATGACCAGGGGGGAGGTGACCCCTGGAGACTGTGATGACCAGGGGGGAGGTGACCCCTGGAGACTGTGATGACCAGGGGGGAGGTGACCCCTGGAGACTGTGATGACCAGGGGGATGGTGACCCCTGGAGACTGTGATGACCAGGGGGAAGGTGACCCCTGGAGACTGTGATGACCAGGGGGATGGTGACCCCTGGAGACTGTGATGACCAGGGGGATGGTGACCCCTGGAGACTGTGATGACCAGGGGGATGGTGACCCCTGGAGACTGTGATGACCAGGGGGAAGGTGACCCCTGGAGACTGTGATGACCAGGGGGATGGTGACCCCTGGAGACTGTGATGACCAGGCTGATGGTGACCCCTGGAGACTGTGATGACCAGGGGGATGGTGACCCCTGGAGACTGTGATGACCAGGGGGATGGTGACCCCTGGAGACTGTGATGACCAGGGGGATGGTGACCCCTGGAGACTGTGATGACCAGGGGGAAGGTGACCCCTGGAGACTGTGATGACCAGGGGGAAGGTGACCCCTGGAGACTGTGATGACCTGGGGGATGGTGACCCCTGGAGACTGTGATGACCAGGGGGATGGTGACCCCTGGAGACTGTGATGACCAGGGGGATGGTGACCCCTGGAGACTGTGATGACCAGGGGGGGAGGTGACTCCTGGAGACTGTGATGACCAGGGGGATGGTGACCCCTGGAGGCTGTGATGACCAGGGGGGAGGTGACCCCTGGAGACTGTGATGACCAGGGGGATGGTGACCCCTGGAGATTGTGATGACCAGGGGAAGGTGACCCCTGGAGACTGTGATGACCAGGGGGGAGGTGACTCCTGGAGACTGTGATGACCAGGGGAAGGTGACCCCTGGAGACTGTGATGGCCAGGGGGATGGTGACCCCTGGAGACTGAGATGACCAGGGGAAGGTGACCCCTGGAGACTGTGATGACCAGGGGGATGGTGACCCCTGGAGACTGTGATGACCAGAGGGATGGTGACCCCTGGAGACTGTGATGACCAGGGGAAGGTGACCCCTGGAGACTGTGATGACCAGGGGGATGGTGACCCCTGGAGACTGTGATGACCAGGGGGATGGTGACCCCTGGAGACTGGGATGACCAGGGGGATGGTGACCCCTGGAGACTGTGATGACCAGGGGGATGGTGACCCCTGGAGACTGTGATGACCAGGGGGATGGTGACCCCTGGAGACTGTGATGACCAGGGGGATGGTGACCCCTGGAGACTGTGATGACCAGGGGGATGGTGACCCCTGGAGACTGTGATGACCAGGGGGATGGTGACCCCTGGAGACTGTGATGACCAGGGGGATGTTGACCCCTGGAGACTGTGATGACCAGGGGGATGGTGACCCCTGGAGACTGTGATGACCAGGGGAATGGTGACCCCTGGAGACTGTGATGACCAGGGGGATGGTGACCCCTGGAGACTGTGATGACCAGGGGGATGGTGACCCCTGGAGACTGTGATGACCAGGGGGAAGGTGACCCCTGGAGACTGTGATGACCAGGGGGATGGTGACCCCTGGAGACTGTGATGACCAGGGGGATGGTGACCCCTGGAGACTGTGATGACCAGGGGAAGGTGACCCCTGGAGACTGTGATGACCAGGGGGGAGGTGACTCCTAGAGACTGTGATGACCAGGGGAAGGTGACCCCTGGAGACTGTGATGACCAGGGGGATGGTGACCACTGGAGACTGTGATGACCAGGGGAAGGTGACCCCTGGAGACTGTGATGACCAGGGGGATGGTGACCCCTGGAGACTGTGATGACCAGGGGGATGGTGACCCCTGGAGACTGTGATGACCAGGGGAAGGTGACCCCAGGAGACTGTGATGACCAGGGGGATGGTGACCCCTGGAGACTGTGATGATCAGGGGGATGGTGACCCCTGGAGACTGTGATGACCAGGGGGATGGTGACCCCTGGAGACTGTGATGACCAGGGGGATGGTGACCCCTGGAGACTGTGATGACCAGGGGGATGGTGACCCCTGGAGACTGTGATGACCAGGGGGATGGTGACCCCTGGAGACTGTGATGACCAGGGGGATGGTGACCCCTGGAGACTGTGATGACCACGGGGATGGTGACCCCTGGAGACTGTGATGACCAGGGGGATGGTGACCCCTGGAGACTGTGATGACCAGGGGGATGGTGACCCCTGGAGACTGTGATGACCAGGGGGATGGTGACCCCTGGAGACTGTGATGACCAGGGGGATGGTGACCCCTGGAGACTGTGATGACCAGGGGGATGGTGACCCCTGGAGACTGTAATGACCAGGGGGGAGGTGACTCCTGGAGACTGTGATGACCAGGGGGGAGGTGACCCCTGGAGACTGTGATGACCAGGGGGATGGTGACCCCTGGAGACTGTGATGACCAGGGGGATGGTGACCCCTGGAGACTGTGATGACCAGGGGGATGGTGACCCCTGGAGACTGTGATGACTAGGGGAATGGTGACCCCTGGAGGCTGTGATGACCAGGGGGAAGGTGACCCCTGGAGACTGTGATGACCAGGGGAAGGTGACCCCTGGAGACTGTGATGACCAGGGGGGAGGTGACCCCTGGAGACTGTGATGACCAGGGGAAGGTGACCCCTGGAGACTGTGATGACCAGGGGGAAGGTGACCTCTGGAGACTGTGATGACCAGGGGGAAGGTGACCCCTGGAGATTGTGATGACCAGGGGGGAGGTGACCCCTGGAAACTGTGATGACCAGGGGAAGGTGACCCCTGGAGACTGTGATGACCAGGGGGGAGGTGACCCCTGGAGACTGTGATGACCAGGGGAAGGTGACCCCTGGAGACTGTGATGACCAGGGGGAAGGTGACCCCTGGAGACTGTGATGACCAGGGGAAGGTGACCCCTGGAGACTGTGATGACCAGGGGAAGGTGACCCCTGGAGACTGTAACAAGAAAGAGAAGATTAATTGGTGGTTTAGGGGAGCAGACGAGGCTTTTAGCCCCGGCCTGCTGACCTCAGCCCGATGGTGGCCTCCAGGGGCTCTTTGGCGGGCTTGGCCAGCATGGCCCTCAACCTGGCACTAATCATGGCCCTCAACCTGGCACTAATCATGGCCCTCAACCTGGCACTAATCATGACCCTCAACCTGGCACTAATCATGGCCCTCAACCTGGCACTAATCATAGCCCTCAACCTGGCACTAATCATGGCCCTCAACCTGGCACTAATCATGGCCCTCAACCAGGCACTAATCATGGCCCTCAACCTGGCACTAATCATGGCCCTCAACCTGGCACTAATCATGGCCCTCAACCTGGCACTAATCATGGCCCTCAACCTGGCACTAATCATGGCCCTCAACCTGGCACTAATCATGGCCCTCAACCTGGCACTAATCATGACCCTCAACCTGGCACTAATCATGGCCCTCAACCTGGCACTAATCATGGCCCTCAACCAGGCACTAATCATGGCCCTCAACCAGGCACTAATCATGGCCCTCAACCTGGCACTAATCATGGCCCTCAACCAGGCACTAATCATGGCCCTCAACCAGGCACTAATCATGGCCCTCAACCTGGCACTAATCATGGCCCTCAACCTGGCACTAATCATGGCCCTCAACCTGGCACTAATCATGGCCCTCAACCTGGCACTAATCATGGCCCTCAACCTGGCACTAATCATGGCCCTCAACCAGGCACTAATCATGGCCCTCTACCTGGCACTAATCATGACCCTCAACCTGGCACTAATCATGGCCCTCAACCATGCACTAATCATGGCCCTCAACCTGGCACTAATCATGGCCCTCAACCAGGCACTAATCATGGCCCTCAACCTGTCACTAATCATGGCCCTCAACCATGCACTAATCATGGCCCTCAACCTGGCACTAATCATGGCCCTCAACCTGGCACTAATCATGGCCCTCAACCATGCACTAATTATGGCCCTCAACCTGGCACTAATCTTGGCCCTCAACCAGGCACTAATCATGGCCCTCAACCTGGCACTAATCATGACCCTCAACCAGGCACTAATCATGGCCCTCAACCTGGCACTAATCATGGCCCTCAACCAGGCACTAATCATAGCCCTCAACCTGGCACTAATCATGGCCCTCAACCAGGCACTAATCATGGCCCTCAACCAGGCACTAATCATGGCCCTCAACCTGGCACTAATCTTGGCCCTCAACCAGGCACTAATCATGACCCTCAACCTGGCACTAATCTTGGCCCTCAACCTGGCACTAATCATGGCCCTCAACCTGGCACTAATCATGGCCCTCAACCAGGCACTAATCATGGCCCTCAACCTGGCACTAATCATGGCCCTCAACCTGGCACTAATCATGGCCCTCAACCAGGCACTAATCATGGCCCTCAACCTGGCACTAATCATGGCCCTCAACCAGGCACTAATCATGGCCCTCAACCAGGCACTAATAAGTCGTGTCATCCTGCCTCATGCACATCGAACTCATTAACGTGATGAATCAATGATGAAATCATCAGGAGCCATGAGGGGGATTCGAACTGGGCAGCTCTGGGTATTAAATGAACAAATCCACAAGGGCCGTGACGAGGATTCGAACCTGCGTCCGAGAGCATCCCAGACACTGCCTTAATCGACAAATTGTGCATCATTTCACTTAATTGTGATTTCTGTGTGTAATGAACTCTGGGTATTGTCTTAACCCTTCTTGGAGTATCCTGAGTGTAGGTTCGAATCCTTCTCAATGACTCTTACTGGTTGTTTAATCCTGTTAAATGTTTATCCATCCGACATCGTTTTAACCGGCTTGTCCTAACCGGCAAACTTAACCTAACCTATTCTAAACTATCCTAACCTAACGTATTCTAGCTTAATCGTCCCTAACCCATCGTATCCTAACCTAACTTAACCTATCCTAACCTAATGTATTCTAACCTATCCTATCCTAACCTGTCCTATCCTAATCTATCCTAACTTAACGTCTCCCAACCTAACCTATCATAACCTAACTTCACCTATCGTAACCTAACCAAATTATCCTATCTTATCCTAACTAATCCTTACCTATCTTATCCTAACTAATCCTTACCTATCTTATCCTAACCTATCATATCCTGACCTATCCTTACCTATCCTGTCCTAATATAACCTAACCTATCCTAACCTATCTTAACCTATCCTAACCTATTTTAACCTATCCTAACCCATCCTATCCGATCCTACCCAAACCTATCCTATCATAACCTATCCTATCTGATCCTAGCCTAACCTATCCTATCGTAACCCATCCTATCCGTTCCTACCCTAACCTATCCTATCCTAACCTAACCTATCCTAACCAGTGACGGCTATACAGCTCGCCGTCACTGATGACGTCACGTCGGGTTACTCGTTGATTGGTCACTTCAAGGGAACTATGAGTAGAAAGCACCAAGCCATTACGACTATTGGCTTGGGATGGGACGAGGGGGGGGGGGAATGGTGCCCAACCACTCTGACGGTCGGGGATTGAACGCCGACCTGCATGAAGCGAGACCGTCGCTCTACCGTCCACCCCAAAGAATTCAGGAGAGTAACTGCAGCCAATCATGTGTCCCCTCCTGGTCCCAGCGTCCTTGTTCTTACCTCTTAAGCGCCAAAAGTATCCTCTTAAAGCAGCGGCGTCTGCAACTGCCATCCTGGGGGAATGTGGCTAGGCTTGTCCCCCTTCCTGACCTGACCTGACCTGACCTGACCTGGCCTGGCCTGATTAAATCTAACCTAACCAAGGGAGCCGGTCGGCCGAGCGGACAGCACACTGGTCTTGTGATCCTGTGGTCCCGGGTTCGATCCCAGGCGCCGGCGAGAAACAATGGGCAGAGTTTCTTTCACCCTAAGCCCCCTGTTACCTAGCAGTAAAATAGGTACCTGGGTGTTAGTCAGCTGTCACGGGCTGCTTCCTGGGGGTGGAGGCCTGGTCGAGGACCGGACCGCGAGGACACTAAAGCCACGAAATCATCTCAAAATAACCTCAAGATAACCCTCTCGCAGCCTTCACAACACCTCCATAACTGTTGGAAACGTTAACCTATATATTATATAACTGCTGGAAACATTAACCTATTTGTCACATAAGCCAACGCTGTAGCATGGACACAAGGAGCTACATGGGTGATAAATACCCTTGCTGTGTATACCACCATGCATGTAAACTCATGAGCAGCCTGTAAACTTGAACAATGTCAAGCAACTAGGTATAGGAAGCAGGTGTGATAATCACCTGTACAGCTGCTAATGCATAAATGGAGTAGCATGTGTAATTGACCCTCTTATCTTACCTGCACGGTGCGTCAAGAATGGTTGGGGGGGGGGAGAGGGGGAGGGGGCTAGTTACCATTAATCTTAGTGAGCAAATCTGTAGGAACCGTGGTGGGGATTCGAACCCATGCGGTGGGTGTTCGCAGATTCGAACTTCATTATCCCAGCTCCTAATAAATATTACTTCCATATGCCCACTAGGGAAGTGGGCACTCCACTACCACTATTAATACCGTCTCCTCCAAAGGTAACTAGAGACCTCAGGGCCAAACTGAATCGTCTTCCACACCACCTCCCCCAACACCTCTTCATCACCACCCCCCCCCCTCCACCTCACACCTCACTGGTGCCTGTAACACCTAGAGGGTGTAACACCTGCATGAACCTCACACCTCATAGTCAAGGTCCACGTCGCATGTGTGTGTGTGGGGGGGGACTCTACATTAACACATCTGTTGTCAAGTATCACCACCACCACTACTGAAGACGACGTAAACATTGTCTCTCGCCTGTAGATGGTCTGGCGTCATTGTCTCTCGCCTGTAGGTGCTCTGGCGTCATTGTCTCTCACCTGTAGGTGCTCTGGTGTCATTGTCTCTCACCTGTAGGTGCTCTGGTGTCATTGTCTCTCACCTGTAGGTGCTCTGGTGTCATTGTCTCTCACCTGTAGGTGCTCTGGTGTCATTGTCTCTCACCTGTAGGTGCTCTGGCGTCATTGTCTCTCACCTGTAGGTGCTCTGGTGTCATTGTCTCTCACCTGTAGGTGCTCTGGCGTCATTGTCTCTCACCTGTAGGTGCTCTGGTGTCATTGTCTCTCACCTGTAGATGGTCTGGTGTCATTGTCTCTCACCTGTAGGTGCTCTGGTGTCATTGTCTCTCACCTGTAGGTGCTCTGGCGTCATTGTCTCTCACCTGTAGGTGCTCTGGTGTCATTGTCTCTCACCTGTAGGTGCTCTGGTGTCATTGTCTCTCACCTGTAGGTGCTCTGGTGTCATTGTCTCTCACCTGTAGATGGTCTGGTGTCATTGTCTCTCACCTGTAGATGCTCTGGCGTCATTGTCTCTCACCTGTAGATGGTCTGGCGTCATTGTCTCTCACCTGTAGATGGTCTGGCGTCATTGTCTCTCACCTGTAGGTGCTCTGGTGTCATTGTCTCTCACCTGTAGATACTCTGACGTCATTGTCTCTCGCCTGTAGATACTCTGGCGTCATTGTCTCTCACCTGTAGATGGTCTGGCGTCATTGTCTCTCACCTGTAGATACTCTGGCGTCATTGTCTCTCGCCTGTAGATACTCTGGCGTCATTGTCTCTCGCCTGTAGATGGTCTGGCGTCATTGTCTCTCACCTGTAGATGCTCTGGTGTCATTGTCTCTCACCTGTAGATGCTCTGGCGTCATTGTCTCTCACCTGTAGATGGTCTGGCGTCATTGTCTCTCACCTGTAGGTGCTCTGGCGTCATTGTCTCTCACCTGTAGATGCTCTGGTGTCATTGTCTCTCACCTGTAGATGCTCTGGCGTCATTGTCTCTCACCTGTAGATGGTCTGGCGTCATTGTCTCTCACCTGTAGGTGCTCCGGCGTCATTGTCTCTCACCTGTAGATGCTCTGGCGTCATGTTAACTCAGCCTAACATCTGCCAACTCAGGTGCCTCAACGTTCTTCAGAACCTGTCAGTGAGAGCGTGTTCCTCTCATAAAGTTTACAGACTCGCAGAAGCAATAATCAAAACTCGTTAATCATTAAATCTAGAACATTTAATGTATCAAAAACTATAATGATGGGGCTGATAATGGTGTCAGTTTGTGCTAAGACAACAACACCTCCTCGGAATAGCTTCCTTTAACATGTGCAAGATCACTACCTGTACTCTACCACAGAATAATGCTTAAGGTCCCTTGTCATGAGTAAACCTGTCCTCTCCTGAGAGAGTATACCTTCACACAAATGCATATACTTGCAAATATGTTCATATAATCAGTATTTTTATCATATAGCCTCCACTTCCGGGGCAAATAATTGCAAATTAGTACGTCAGTAGAGTATATTCACCCTAAGTCTACCGGGGTAATCCTAAATTATGGTGTCAGTATACACATTTATCACTCCCAAGCCTCTAGGCAACCACGGCCAAACCACACGTCATATGATGGAGAAGCGACGACATTTCGGTCCGTCCTGGACCAGTACCTAGTCTTGTGAACTTGATAATGGTCCGGGACGGACCGAAACGTCGTCTCATCTTGTGACGTGTGGTTTGATCACCACACCTTCAGCCCCGTTATTGTGACACATCGTCTGCTCCTGGCAACAACTCGTCAATAATGTTCCAAACAATGGGAAAGTTCTCAAAATCTTGAGAGAAAATCAAAATAGGCTACGGGCATGAAAATGCAAAAATAATAATCCTTCACAGATAATATACTTGAAGGACACGACGACGCCAGGTCCCTGAACACCTCACTGGGTGAGGTGTTCAGTAAGCTTCGTCCAGATGAATACTTCTGGCTCCTTGCCCAACCACTTCCGGTGGCTCAGACAGGAGGTCAGTCTTCACCTCAAAGTATTAGCCATAAGTACATTATAAACCTCTCGCTTCTTGCCAAGTCAATCTCACACACGCTCACTAGGGGTGCAAGTCGTGATATAAAGAATATTGATTGGATTGTTGGGGTGATCTGTCATCACCTGGTGACTTGACCCACACCTGACTCCTAGATGTTGTGTCTGGCTTATCGCCCAAGAATCTGGCCTCCCAACCAGGTGTACACAATCCTCAAACCTGTGCAGAGTCAGGTGTGTGCTGGCGTCGCCTACAGTGTTGAAGGGGTACATCTCCCCCCCCCCCCTGGGTGATAAATGCACACGCTTCTCTGTGTCAACAAACACCTCTCCGAACATGGTGAGGGCATTAATTACAGGTATCCTCCTCCTAACACATGCTGGAAATGCCTCTTACCTTAGGAGAGAAGACCTTCTGTGGGCGCCAAGACTCCCTCCCCCCCCCTCCACCTGCGACTCCTGCCTTACCACAAACTACTTTTTAAACTGGTAACTCGGCCCAGTGATATCCGAAGATAGAATGTCTGTTCTTACCCTCCTCCTGAGTCGCCTCGTCTCGTGAAGCAGTACACCCAGACTTCCTGCCTTGTAAACAAGTACACCCAGACTTCCTGCCTTGTAAACAAGTTCACCCAGACTTCCTGCCTTGTAAACAAGTACACCCAGACTTCCTGCCTTGTAAACAAGTACACCCAGACTTCCTGCCTTGTAAACAAGTACACCCAGACTTCCTGCCTTGTAAACAAGTACACCCAGACTTCCTGCCTTGTAAACAAGTACACCCAGACTTCCTGCCTTGTAAACAAGTTCACCCAGACTTCCTGCCTTGTAAACAAGTTCACCCAGACTTCCTGCCTTGTAAACATAAACACTATAAACAAAAACAAGATAGACAACATGATAAAAACATGTTGTTGTCATTTTATTTTGTCTGCTGGCGCCTCACCTGCAGACAAAATGGCGCCTTCCCCATGCGGGGGCCGACGGCAGAGATCATTCCATCACTCTTAATGAAAGGTGGATGAAAATGTTTTTTTCTCGGGTATAAATTTATATAATTAAATTGGAATGTTATGTATGATGAGACAGGTGTGAGAGGATGGTGTTCTCTCAGCTGGACGTGTACCCCCCCCCCTTCAGGCTGCTGTGCTTTACAGTGTTGTACACTGAGCAGTGGACTTTGGCCTTTGTTTATGAGGCCAGCTGCACAACTCACAACGGAAGACGTTCAAACATTCCTCAAACAATAGTTCACTGGGGACCTGCGTTCGAATTGCAACTCGGTAAATGCTTCACCAATGTAATATCCCAGCCCGTCCTCATAAACAAATGCCAAAGTCCATTCCATGCACCCGCCAAACCCCAGCTGTTTATGAATGAGAAACGGTTTACACACGACTCACAACTGATGCCGTCCGAACACTTCCGGAACAAGTGCTTCGCTGACAATTTGTGTTCGAATCACAACGCTGTAAATGCTTCACCCACGTACTACAAATACAAATGATCGCCAAGAGAACCTAAACACCTACCCTAACCAGTGCCTAAATATACACAGTGTGCTAATGTATAACAATATTAATTTATATTAACCAAACCACACACTAGACACTGAAGAGACGACGACGTTTCGATCCGTCCTGAACCATTATCAAGTCGACTGTGATGAGACGAGGGAGGCATATGAATAAGGCAAGAGAGAGGCGAGGAAGAGGGAATCTTAGAGGAAGGAGCAAGGCGAAAGGTATGGAAGGAAAAGGTGTAATAAAGATGGAACAATATGAGTAAGAATGTTAGCGTAAGAAAAAGAAGAGAAAGAAAGAGAAAAAAGGAAGGAGAGGCCTGGTCGACGACCGGGCCGCGGGGACACTAAGCCCCGGAAGCACCTCAAGGTAGGTAGGTAGGCCTATGTTAGGTCACGTTTGTTATAAAGTTTAGAACATTTAAGTATATACTGTGAAGGGGCAGAGTCAAGAGCAACAAAGCCAGGACTAAGGTCCATGTTGGGTGTGTTGTGTGTCAGAGTCATCAAGACGGCGTCTGTGTAGAGTAGAGGCAGGAAAGATTATTGTAGAGGAAGACCAATCAACACGATGATTAGAATCCCCAACATGACAGAAGAGAGATCATTGTTTGTGTCTGCAGACTTAACACTTCTTTTGTGTTCCTTAAGTCTGTCATTCAGTGTACAGCCAATTTCCCCAAAGTATTGTAGAGGACAAGATTATTTCCTGTTCGTCTTGTCCTCTCCAATACTTTGGGGAAACAGACTGACAGGCTGATCTGGAGAGAGGCTGGTCGGGAGACACAGACAAGCTGGTCGGGAGACAGACAGGTTGGTCGAGAGACACAGACAAGCTGGTCGGGAGACACAGACAGGCTGGTCTGGAGAGAGGCTGGTCGGGAGACACAGACAGGCTGGTCGGGAGACACAGACAGGCTGGTCGGGAGACACAGACAGGCTGGTCGGGAGACACAGACAGGCTGGTCAGGAGACACAAACAGGCTGGTCGGGAGACACAGACAGGCTGGTCGGGAGACACAGACAGGCTGGTCGGGAGACACAGACAGACTGGTTGGGAGACACAGACAGGCTGGTCAGGACACACAGACAGGCTGGTCGGGAGACACAGACAGACTGGTCGGGAGACACAAACAGGCTGGTCGGGAGACACAGACATGCTGGTCGGGAGACAGGCTGGTCGGGAGACAGGCTGGTCGGGAGACACAGACAGGCTGGTCAGGAGACACAGACAGGCTGGTCTGGAGAGAGGCTGGTCGGGAGACACAGACAGACTGGTCTGCAGACAGGCTGGTCGGGGGACACAGACAGGCTGGTCGGGAGACACAGACAGACTGGTCGGGAGACACAGACAGGCTGGTCAGGAGACACAAACAGGCTGGTCGGGAGACACAGACAGGCTGGTCGGGAGACACAGACAGGCTGGTCAGGACACACAGACAGGCTGGTCGGGAGACACAGACAGACTGGTCGGGAGACACAGACAGGCTGGTCGGGAGACACAGACAGGCTGGTCGGGAGACACAGACAGGCTGGTCGGGAGACATACAGACTGGTCGGGAGAGACAGACAGTCTGGTCGGGAGACACAGACAGACTGGTCGGGAGACACAGACAGGCTGGTCGGGAGACACAGACAGGCTGGTCGGGAGACACAGACAGACTGGTCGGGAGACACAGACAGACTGGTCGGGAGACACAGACAGGCTGGTCGGGAGACAGGCTGGTCGGGAGACACAGACAGGCTGGTCGGGAGACAGGCTGGTCGGGAGACACAGACAGGCTGGTCAGGAGACACAGACAGGCTGGTCTGGAGAGAGGCTGGTCAGGAGACACAGACAGACTGGTCGGGAGACACAAACAGGCTGGTCGGGAGACACAGACAGGCTGGTCGGGAGACACAGACAGGCTGGTCTGGAGACACAGACAGGCTGGTCTGGAGACACAGACAGGCTGGTCGGGAGACAGACAGGATGGTCGGGAGACACAGACAGGCTGGTCGGGAGACAGGCTGATCGGGAGACACAGACAGACTGGTCGGGAGACAGACAGGCTGGTCGGGAGACACAGACAGACTGGTCGGGAGACACAGACAGGCTCTTCGGGAGACACAGACTGGTCGGGAAAGACAGACAGACTGGTCTGGAGACAGGTTGAGCAAGGACGGTTACAACACCAACGACCCAGACACAGAAGCTTGGTATAATCTGTATATAAACAACATTAATGTTTACACACATGACAAACACTATCGAGAGAATGTTTTGTCTTAACTCTTGTCCTGACCGGTCAATAGCGCCATTGTCACTTTTTGGCTTCCACCTAAACTTTTACAAATACAATTCATTTCAACAGTAAATGAGCTCCAGTTAATTATCATTTACACTTTTATAACTCTATGACATTATGACTGACAATTTCATGGCATATTGATGTAAATAATATTGATGCTGCTGATTTAAAACCCACTTTTTAATGTAATTAGCACAACGCTGAAACAATAACAAAAATTGGCTGGGGGTTTTACTCCAATTCCATTCAACTTTTATTAACGAATTGTTCTCATGAAAGTGTTAATTGAATAGTTGAGCATCAGTTTCCGGGCGGCGGTAGGAGTCAGCTGATGATAGTAAACAAAGCCAGCTGATAATGTCAGAGCATTTGTTTGCTCAGTGTGACACATTAATGGGTGTTGTTGAGGCCGCTGTTGAGATGGGTGACACGGAGGGTCAGTGTACACTGTCTGCCACCAGTACTGGGTGTATGACACGGGCGGTCAGTGTACACTGTCTGCCAGCAGTACTGGGTGTATGACACGGGAGGTCAGTGTACACTGTCTGCCACCAGTACTGGGTGTATGACACGGGTGGTCAGTGTACACTGTCTGCCAGCAGTACTGGGTGTATGACACGGGAGGTCAGTGTACACTGTCTGCCACCAGTACTGGGTGTATGACACGGGTGGTCAGTGTACACTGTCTGCCAGCAGTACTGGGTGTATGACACGGCTGGTCAGTGTACACTGTCTGCCACCAGTACTGGGTGTATGACACGGGCGGTCAGTGTACACTGTCTGCCACCAGTACTGGGTGAATGACACGGGTGGTCAGTGTACACTGTCTGCCAGCAGTACTGGGTGTATGACACGGCTGGTCAGTGTACACTGTCTGCCAGCAGTACTGGGTGTATGACACGGGTGGTCAGTGTACACTGTCTGCCAGCAGTACTGGGTGTATGACACGGGTGGTCAGTGTACACTGTCTGCCAGGAGTACTGGGTGTATGACACGGGAGGTCAGTGTACACTGTCTGCCAGCAGTACTGGGTGTATGACACGGGAGGTCAGTGTACACTGTCTGCCAGCAGTACTGGGTGTATGACACGGGAGGTCAGTGTACACTGTCTGCCAGCAGTACTGGGTGTATGACACGGGCGGTCAGTGTACACTGTCTGCCAGCAGTACTGGGTGTATGACACGGGAGGTCAGTGTACACTGTCTGCCAGCAGTACTGGGTGTATGACACGGGAGGTCAGTGTACACTGTCTGCCAGCAGTACTGGGTGTATGACACAGGAGGTCAGTGTACACTGTCTGCCACCAGTACTGGGTGTATGACACGGGTGGTCAGTGTACACTGTCTGCCAGCAGTACTGGGTGTATGACACGGCTGGTCAGTGTACACTGTCTGCCACCAGTACTGGGTGTATGACACGGGCGGTCAGTGTACACTGTCTGCCACCAGTACTGGGTGAATGACACGGGTGGTCAGTGTACACTGTCTGCCAGCAGTACTGGGTGTATGACACGGCTGGTCAGTGTACACTGTCTGCCAGCAGTACTGGGTGTATGACACGGGTGGTCAGTGTACACTGTCTGCCAGCAGTACTGGGTGTATGACACGGGTGGTCAGTGTACACTGTCTGCCAGGAGTACTGGGTGTATGACACGGGAGGTCAGTGTACACTGTCTGCCAGCAGTACTGGGTGTATGACACGGGAGGTCAGTGTACACTGTCTGCCAGCAGTACTGGGTGTATGACACGGCTGGTCAGTGTACACTGTCTGCCAGCAGTACTGGGTGTATGACACGGCTGGTCAGTGTACACTGTCTGCCACCAGTACTGGGTGTATGACACGGGTGGTCAGTGTACACTGTCTGCCACCAGTACTGGGTGTATGACACGGAGGGTCAGTGTACACTGTCTGCCACCAGTACTGGGTGTATGACACGGGCGGTCAGTGTACACTGTCTGCCACCAGTACTGGGTGTATGACACGGGAGGTCAGTGTACACTGTCTGCCAGCAGTACTGAGTGTATGACACGGCTGGTCAGTGTACACTGTCTGCCAGCAGTACTGGGTGTATGACACGGCTGGTCAGTGTACACTGTCTGCCACCAGTACTGGGTGTATGACACGGCTGGTCAGTGTACACTGTCTGCCACCAGTACTGGGTGTATGACACGGGTGGTCAGTGTACACTGTCTGCCACCAGTACTGGGTGTATGACACGGAGGGTCAGTGTACACTGTCTGCCACCAGTACTGGGTGTATGACACGGGCGGTCAGTGTACACTGTCTGCCACCAGTACTGGGTGTATGACACGGGAGGTCAGTGTACACTGTCTGCCAGCAGTACTGGGTGTATGACACGGCTGGTCAGTGTACACTGTCTGCCAGCAGTACTGGGTGTATGACACGGCTGGTCAGTGTACACTGTCTGCCACCAGTACTGGGTGTATGACACGGCTGGTCAGTGTACACTGTCTGCCACCAGTACTGGGTGTATGACACGGGTGGTCAGTGTACACTGTCTGCCAGCAGTACTGGGTGTATGACACGGAGGGTCAGTGTACACTGTCTGCCAGCAGTACTGGGTGTATGACACGGGTGGTCAGTGTACACTGTCTGCCAGCAGTACTGAGGGTATGACACGGCTGGTCAGTGTACACTGTCTGCCACCAGTACTGGGTGTATGACACGGCTGGTCAGTGTACACTGTCTGCCACCAGTACTGGGTGTATGACACGGAGGGTCAGTGTACACTGTCTGCCAGCAGTACTGGGTGTATGACACGGGAGGTCAGTGTACACTGTCTGCCAGCAGTACTGGGTGTATGACACGGCTGGTCAGTGTACACTGTCTGCCAGCAGTACTGGGTGTATGACACGGCTGGTCAGTGTACACTGTCTGCCAGCAGTACTGGGTGTATGTGCGACCTTTTCCACCAGGTAGAGGTAGAGGTATGCTTGCCCCCCCCCCCCCCCAGCACCCACAGTGAGCCAGATGTTTGCCCCCCAGCACCCAGGGTGAGCCAGATGCTTGCCCCCCCCAGCACCCAGGGTGAGCCAGATGCTTGCCCCCCCCAGTACCCAGGGTGAGCCAGATGCTTGCCCCCCCCAGCACCCAGGGTGAGCCAGATGCTTGCCCCCCCCCAGCATCCAGAGTGAGCCAGATGCTTGCCCCCCCAGCACCCAGGGTGAGCTAGATCCTTGCCCCCCAGCACCCAGGGTGAGCCAGATACTTGCCCCCCCCAGCATTCAGGGTGAGCCAGATGCTTGCCCCCCAGCACCCAGGGTGAGCCAGATGCTTGCCCCCCCCCAGCACCCAGGGTGAGCCAGATGCTTGCCCCCCCCAGCACCCAGGGTGAGCCAGATGCTTGCCCCCCCAGCACCCAGGGTGAGCCAGATGCTTGCCCCCCCAGCATCCAGGGTGAGCCAGATGCTTGCCCCCCCAGCACCCAGGGTGAGCCAGATGCTTGCCCCCCCTAGCATCCAGGGTGAGCCAGATGCTTGTCCCCCCAGCACCCAGGGTGAGCCAGATACTTACCCCCCCCAGCGAGGGGCCTCGTAGCCTGGTGGATAGCGCGCAGGACTCGTAATTCTGTGGCGCGGGTTCGATTCCCGCACGAGGCAGAAACAAATGGGCAAAGTTTCTTTAACCCTGAATGCCCCTGTTACCTAGCAGTAAATAGGTACCTAGGAGTTAGTCAGCTGTCACGGGCTGCTTCCTGGGGGTGGAGGCCTGGTCGAGGACCGGGCCGCGGGGACACTAAAAAAGCCCCGAAATCATCTCAAGATAATCTCAAGATAATCTCCCAGTACCCAGGGTGAGCCAGATGCTTGCCCCCCCCCCAGCACCCAGGGTGAGCCAGATGCTTGCCCCCCCAGCACCCAGGGTGAGCCAGATGCTTGCCCCCCCAGCACCCAGGGTGAGCCAGATGCTTGCCCCCCCAGCACCCAGGGTGACCCAGATGCTTGCCCCCCCCCAGCACCCAGCGTGAGCCAGATGCTTGCCCCCCCCAGCACCCAGGGTGAGCCAGATGCTTGCCCACCCCCAGCACCCAGGGTGAGAAAGATGCTTGCCCCAATCCAGCACCCATGCTGAGCCAGATGCTTGCCCCCCCAGCACCCAGGGTGAGCCAGATGCTTGCCCCCCCAGCACCCAGGGTGAGCCAGATGCTTGCCCCCCCCCCAGCACCCAGGGTGAGCCAGATGCTTGCCCCCCCTCCCCCCCAGCACCCAGGGTGAGCCAGATGCTTGCCCCCTCCAGCACCCAGGGTGAGCCAGATGCTTGCCCCCTCCAGCACCCAGGGTGAGCCAGATGCTTGCTCCCCCAGCACCCAGGGTGAGCCAGATGCTTGCCCCTCAGCACCCAGGGTGAGCCAGATGCTTGCCCTCCCAGCACCCAGGGTGAGCCAGATGCTTGCCCTCCCAGCACCCAGGGTGAGCCAGATGCTTGCCCCCCCCCAGCACCCAGGGTGAGCCAGATGCTTGCCTCCCCCCCAGCACCCAGGGTGAGCCAGATACTTGCCCCCCCAGCACCCAGGGTGAGCCAGATGCTTGCCCCCAGCACCCAGGGTGAGCCAGATGCTTGCCCTCCAGCACCCAGGGTGAGCCAGATGCTTGCCCCCCCAGCACCCAGGGTGAGTCAGATGCTTGCCCCCCCCAGCACCCAGGGTGAGCCAGATGCTTGACCCCCAGCACCCAGGGTGAGCCAGATGCTTGCCCTCCCAGCACCCAGGGTGAGCCAGATGCTTGACCCCCAGCACCCAGGGTGAGCCAGATGCTTGCCTTCCCAGCACCCAGGGTGAGCCAGATGCTTGACCCCCAGCACCCAGGGTGAGCCAGATGTTTGCCCCCCCAGCACCCAGGGTGAGCCAGATGCTTGGCCCCCCCAAGCACCCAGGGTGAGCCAGATACTTGCACCCCCCCAGCACCCAGGGTGAGCCAGATGCTTGGCCCCCCCCAAGCACCCAGATTGAGCCAGATGCTTGCCCCCCCCCCTTAGCACCCAGGGTGAGCCAGATGCTTGCCCCCCCAGCACCCAGGGTGAGCAGGATGCTTGCCCCCCCCAGCACCCAGGGTGAGCCAGATTCCTGCCCCCCAGCACCCAGGGTGAGCCAGATGCTTGCCCCCCCCAGCACCCAGGGTGAGCCAGATGCTTGCCCTCCCAGCACCCAGGGTGAGCCAGATGCTTGCCCCCCCCCAGCACCCAGGGTGAGCCAGATGCTTGCCCCCCAAGCACCCAGGGTGAGCCAGATACTTGCCCCCCCAGCACCCAGGGTGAGCCAGATGCTTGCCCCCCAACACCCAGGGTGAGCCAGATGCTTGCCCCCCTAGCACCCAGGGTGAGCCAGATACTTGCCCCCCCCCAGCACCCAGGGTGAGCCAGATGCTTGCCCCCCCCAGCACCCAGGGTGAGCCAGTTGCTTGCCCCCCCAGCACCCAGGGTGAGCCAGATGCTTGCCCCCCCAGCACCCAGGGTGAGCCAGATGCTTGCCCCCCCAGCACCCAGGGTGAGCCAGATGCTTGACCCTCAGCACCCAGGGTGAGTCAGATGTTTGCCCCGACAGCACCCAGGGTGAGCCAGATGCTTGCCCCCCTAGCACCCATGGTGAGCCAGATGCTTGCCCCTCCAGCACACAGGGTGAGACAGATGCTTGCCCCCTCCAGCACCCAGGGTGAATCAGATGCTTGCCCCCCCCCAGCACCTAGGGTGAGCCAGATGCTTGACCCCCCCCCAGCACCCAGGGTGAGCCAGATGCTTGCCCCCCCCCCCCGAGCACCCAGGGCGAGCCAGATACCTGCCCCACCCCCAGCACCCAGGGTGAGCCAGATACTTGCCCCCCCAGCACCCAGGGTGAGCCAGATGCTTGCCCCCCCAGCACCCAGGGTGAGCCAGATACTTGCCCCCCCAGCACCCAGGGTGAGTCAGATGCTTGCCCCCCCAGCACCCAGGGTGAGCCAGATGCTTGCCCCCCCAGCACCCAGGGTGAGCCAGATACTTGCCCCCCCAGCACCCAGGGTGAGCCAGATACTTGCCCCCCCCCAGCACCCAGGGTGAGCCAGATACTTGCCCCCCCCAGCACCCAGGGTGAGCCAGACACTTGCCCCCCAGCACCCAGGGTGAGCCAGATGCTTGGCACCCCCAGCACCCAGGGTGAGTCAGATGCTTGCCCCCCCCCCCGAGCACCCAGGGCGAGCCAGATACCTGCCCCACCCCTAGCACCCAGGGTGAGCCAGATACTTGCCCGCCCCCCGCACCCAGGGTGAGGCAGATGCTTGCCCCCCAGCACCCAAGGTGAGCCAGATACTTGCCCCCCCAGCACCCAGGGTGAGCCAGATGCTTGCCCCCCCAGCACCCAGGGTGAGCCAGATACTTGCCCCCCAGCACCCAGGGTGAGTCAGATGCTTGCCCCCCCAGCACCCAGGGTGAGCCAGATGATAGCCCCCCCTAGCACCCAGAGTGTGCCAGATGCTTGCCCCTCCCCAGCACCCAGGGTGAGCCAGATGCTTGCCCCCCCAGCACCCAGGGTGAGCCAGATGCTTGGCCCCCCCAGCACCCAGAGTGAGCCAGATGCTTGGCCCCCCCCCAGCACCCAGGGTGAGCCAGATGCTTGCCCCCCCAGCACCCAGGGTGAGCCAGATGCTTGCCCCCTCCAGCACCCAGGGTGAGCCAGATGCTTGCCCCCCCCAGCACCCAGGGTGAGTCAGATGCTTGGCCCCCCAGCACCCATGGTGAGCCAGATGCTTGGCCCTCCCCCCCCCAGCACCCAGGGTGAGCCAGATGCTTGGCCCCCCAGCACCCAGGGTGAGCCAGATGCTTGGCCCCCCCAGCACCCAGGGTGAGCCAGATGCTTGGCCCCCCAGCACCCAGGGTGAGCCAGATGCTTGGCCCCCCAGCACCCAGGGTGAGCCAGATGCTTGGCCCTCCCCCCCCAGCACCCAGGGTGAGCCAGATGCTTGGCCCCCCAGCACCCAGGGTGAGCCAGATGCTTGGCCCCCCCAGCACCCAGGGTGAGCCAGATGCTTGGCCCCCCAGCACCCAGGGTGAGCCAGATGCTTGGCCCCCCAGCACCCAGGGTGAGCCAGATGCTTGGCCCTCCCCCCCCCCCAGCACCCAGGGTGAGCCAGATGCTTGGCCCTCCCCCCCCCCAGCACCCAGGGTGAGCCAGATGCTTGGCCCCCCCAGCACCCAGGGTGAGCCAGATGCTTGGCCCCCCAGCACCCAGGGTGAGCCAGATGCTTGGCCCCCCAGCACCCAGGGTGAGCCAGATGCTTGGCCCTCCCCCCCCCCCCAGCACCCAGGGTGAGCCAGATGCTTGGCCCTCCCCCCCCAGCACCCAGGGTGAGCCAGATGCTTGGCCCCCCCCAGCACCCAGGGTGAGCCAGATGCTTGGCCCCCCAGCACCCAGGGTGAGCCAGATGCTTGGCCCCCCAGCACCCAGGGTGAGCCAGATGCTTGGCCCCCCAGCACCCAGGGTGAGCCAGATGCTTGGCCCACCCCCCCCCCCAGCACCCAGGGTGAGCCAGATGCTTGGCCCTCCCCCCCCCAGCACCCAGGGTGAGCCAGATGCTTGGCCCCCCCAGCACCCAGGGTGAGCCAGATGCTTGGCCCCCCAGCACCCAGGGTGAGCCAGATGCTTGGCCCCCCAGCACCCAGGGTGAGCCAGATGCTTGGCCCCCCCCCAGCACCCAGGGTGACCCAGATGCTTGGCCCCCCCCAGCACCCAGAGTGAGCCAGATGCTTGGCCCCCCCCCCCAGCACCCAGAGTGAGCCAGATGCTTGCCCCCCCCAGCACCCAGGGTGAGCCAGATGCTTGGCCCTCCCCCCCCCCAGCACCCAGGGTGAGCCAGATCCTTGCCCCCCAGCACCCAGGGTGAGCCAGATGCTTGGCCCCCCCCCCAGCACCCAGGGTGAACCAGATTTGCTTTTTCGCAAATTGCTAACAGATGATAGAGATGCAGTTATCTTGTGGTAGTTCCGGGGGGCTAATATTCCCTGCGGCCCGGTCTCTGACTAGGCCTCTTGGTTGTTGGTCTGATCTACCAGGCTGTTGGACACGGAATCACAGCCTGGTCGATCTCCATGACTGGTTGGTCAGGTCATGTGGTGCCCGTATGACGTCATATGTTGAGGAAGAAGCACTAACAGTGCCGTTGTTCGGACGCAGGCTGTGTGGAGCAGTGCCAGGCTGTGTGGAGCAGTGCCAGGCTGTGTGGAGCAGTGCCAGGCTGCGTGGAGCAGTGCCAGGCTGTGTGGAGCAGTGCCAGGCTGTGTGGAGCAGTGCCAGGCTGTGTGGAGCAGTGCCAGGCTGTGTGGAGCAGTGCCAGGCTGTGTGGAGCAGTGCCAGGCTGTGTGGAGCAGTGCCAGGCTGTGTAGAGCAGTGCCAGGCTGTGTTCAGCAGTGCCAGGCTGTGTGGAGCAGTGCCAGGCTGTGTGGAGCAGTGCCAGGCTGTGTAGAGCAGTGCCAGGCTGTGTAGAGCAGTGTCAGGCTGTGTGGAGCAGTGCCAGGCTGTGTGGAGCAGTGCCAGGCTGTGTAGAGCAGTGTCAGGCTGTGTGGAGCAGTGCCAGGCTGTGTGGAGCAGTGCCAGGCTGTGTAGAGCAGTGCCAGGCTGTGTAGAGCAGTGTCAGGCTGTGTGGAGCAGTGCCAGGCTGTGTGGAGCAGTGCCAGGCTGTGTAGAGCAGTGTCAGGCTGTGTGGAGCAGTGCCAGGCTGTGTGGAGCAGTGCCAGGCTGTGTGGAGCAGTGCCAGGCTGTGTAGAGCAGTGTCAGGCTGTGTGGAGCAGTGCCAGGCTGTGTGGAGCAGTGCCAGGCTGTGTGGAGCAGTGCCAGGCTGTGTGGAGCAGTGCCAGGCTGTGTGGAGCAGTGCCAGGCTGTGTGGAGCAGTGCCAGGCTGTGTAGAGCAGTGTCAGGCTGTGTGGAGCAGTGCCAGGCTGTGTGGAGCAGTGCCAGGCTGTGTAGAGCAGTGTCAGGCTGTGTGGAGCAGTGCCAGGCTGTGTGGAGCAGTGCCAGGCTGTGTAGAGCAGTGCCAGGCTGTGTAGAGCAGTGTCAGGCTGTGTGGAGCAGTGCCAGGCTGTGTGGAGCAGTGCCAGGCTGTGTGGAGCAGTGCCAGGCTGTGTGGAGCAGTGCCAGGCTGTGTGGAGCAGTGCCAGGCTGTGTGGAGCAGTGCCAGGCTGTGTGGAGCAGTGTCAGGCTGTGTGGAGCAATGCCAGGCTGTGTGGAGCAGTGCCAGGCTGTGTGGAGCAGTGCCAGGCTGTGTGGAGCAGTGCCAGGCTGTGTGGAGCAGTGCCAGGCTGTGTGGAGCAGTGCCAGGCTGTGTGGAGCAGTGCCAGGCTGTGTGCAGCAGTGCCAGGCTGTGTGGAGCAGTGCCAGGCTGTGTGAAGCAGTGCCAGGCTGTGTGGAGCAGTGCCAGGCTGTGTGGAGCAGTGCCAGGCTGTGTGCAGCAGTGCCAGGCTGCTCCATAATGGATGGACTCAACAACACCAATTCTAAGACGTTGTCAGGGATTAAAAGTAATTAGCAGTTAGGGTGTCCATTGTGCCAAGAGAGATGGAGACAAATGGTGCCTTATTGATTGTGACTTGATCTGGTTATCTTGAGATGATTTCGGGGCTTTAGTGTCCCCGCGGCCCGGTCCTCGACCAGGCCTCCACCCCCAGGAAGCAGCCCGTGACAGCTGACTAACTCCTAGGTACCTATTTTACTGCTAGGTAACAGGGGCATAGGGTGAAAGAAACTCTGTCCATTGTTTCTCGCCGGCGCCCGGGATCGAACCCGGGACCACAGGATCACAAGTCCAGTGTGTTGTCCTCTCGGCCGACCGGCTCCTTAGTGGCAATAGTTTACACATTTCGAAGCACTTGTAATGACACTAATTTAATATAGACATTTTAACACCAGCCCAACCACTGGGGGTGGATGGTAGAGCGACTGGCCGCGCTTCATGCAGGTCGGCGTTCAATCCCCGACGGCTCATAAGTGGTTGGGCACCATTCCCACTCATCTTTCCACTCACCGTCCCTTCCACATTCTCTCTCCCTTCCCCCCCTCTCCCCCTCCCTCCTACACATGTGCCACTTCACAATATGTGGGCCCGGCAGTTGACAGGGCATCACAAAAAGATGGGGCAAGTCTAGAATATTTATTATGGTAATAATAATACAATTTTTATAATAATAATATGGTCAAATCTTTTTGGATTGATAAAACTTGCTCTCGGAACTATTTTTGTTGTTGGCAATTACGCTATTAAATTTGTGCTCGTTTTATGGAAGTGTGTGTGTGTGTGTGTGGGTGTGTGTGTGTCTGTATGTGTGTGTCTGTATGTGTGTGTTTGTGTGTGTGTGTTTGTGTGTGTTTGTGTGTGTTTGTGTGTGTTTGTGTGTGTTTGTGTGTGTGTGTGTGTGTGTTTGTGTGTGTGTGGTGTGTGTGTGTGTGTGTGTGTGTGTGTGTGTGTGTGTGTGTGTGTGTGTGTGTGTGTGTGTGTTCGTGTGTGTGTGGTGTGTTCGTGTGTGTGTGGTGTGTTCGTGTGTGTGTGGTGTGTTCGTGTGTGTGTGGTGTGTGTGTGTGTGTCTGTGTGTGTGTGTGTCTGTGTGTGTGTGTGTCTGTGTGTGTGTGTGTGTGTGTTCACCTATTTGTGTTTGCAGGGGTTGAGCTTTGGCTCTTTGGTCCCGCCTCTCAACCGTCAATCAACTGGTGTACAGGTTCCTGAGCCTACTGGGCTCTATCATATCTACACTTGAAACTGTGTATGGAGTCAGCCTCCACCACATCACTGCCTAATGCATTCCATTTACTAACTACTCCAACACTGAAAACAACGTGCTTTCTAATGTCTCTGTGGCTCATTTGGGCACTCAGCTTCCACCTGTGTCCCCTTGTTCGTGTTCCATCCGAGTTAAATAATTCTCTCTCTCTCTCTCTCTCTCTCTCTCTCTCTCTCTCTCTCTCTCTCTCTCTCTCTCTCTCTCTCTCTCTCTCTCTCTCTCTCTCTCTCTCTCTCTCTCTCTTGCGTTTCCCGGATTTAGCATATTTGTTGCGGCTTATATCCTGTGAAGGATCTTGCCGCAGGATTATCAGGATTTCGAGAGAGAGAGTAGGAGGAGGAGGAGGCGGTGGTGGGGCCCGACGGTAAGGGCGAGAGTGCTGACGACGGCAGTACGGATCGAAGGACTAGCAGCCTGGCTGAAGCAGGTGGATCCTGGCTGTTGTGTCCAGGACTCTGCAGGATGCTGGAGCCTCAGGGAGGCTGCAGGTACACATCTCTTCCTCCCAGTGAGATGAGCTGGTGAGTCTCCTAGGCTGATGCTGTCCCGATATGGAGTCATGGTCGTATGGAAGCTGTGTCTGCTCATCACTTTCCCTCAGCATCGGTCTGCTGTGTCTGCTCATCATCTTCCCTCTGCCTCTCTGCTGTGTAACATTACTCCAATGCTTCCCCCTCTTCCCATTATTTCCTGCTTCTCTATTCATCATTTGTAACTTTATAATATAAATAGTAATTCCCCATTTGTCTGTCTTTGGAAGGTTATAATAATTCGTGTGTGTAAAAATATAATTTTTTTATGTATTTAGCGTCTATAAATGTGTGTTTACTTTTTAAATCCTTCTGGGGAGGAATATTGAGTTTTATTGTACAAGTCCTGTATGTGAGTGACTGGTTAAGGCATTTACCCTCGTGGACCAGCTTCTGTCCTTCAGCACACTGGTACTTAGGCAGGGTCTAAGGCAGAGGGCCCCTCACCTGTCTCCTTGTGAGCGGTGGCACCTTACTCACCACTCTGGCCCTGAGAGTGGCACCTTACTCACCACTCTGGCCCTGAGAGTGGCATCTTACTCGCCACTCTGGCCCTGAGAGTGGCACCTTACTCACCACTCTGGCCCTGAGAGTGGCACCTTACTCACCAGTTTGGCACTCAGAGTGGCACCTTACTCACCACTCTGGCACTGAGAGTGGCATCTTACTCACCACTCTGGCACTGAGAGTGGCACCTTACTCACCACTCTGGCCCTGAGAGTGGCACCTTACTCACCACTCTGGCACTGAGAGTGGCACCTTACTCACCACTCTGGCACTGAGAGTGGCATCTTACTCACCACTCTGGCACTGAGAGTGGCATCTTACTCACCACTCTGGCCCTGAGAGTGGCACCTTACTCACCACTCTGGCACTGAGAGTGGCACCTTACTCACCACTCTGGCACTGAGAGTGGCACCTTACTCACCACTCTGGCACTGAGAGTGGCACCTTACTCACCACTCTGGCACTGAGTGGCACCTTACTCACCACTCTGGCACTGAGAGTGGCACCTTACCACTCTGGCCCTGAGAGTGGCATCTTACTCACCACTCTGGCACTGAGAGTGGCACCTTACTCACCACTCTGGCCCTGAGAGTGGCACCTTACTCACCACTCTGGCACTGAGAGTGGCACCTTACTCACCACTCTGGCACTGAGAGTGGCACCTTACTCCCCACTCTGGCACTGAGAGTGGCACCTTACTCCCCACTCTGGCACTGAGAGTGGCACCTTACTCCCCACTCTGGCACTGAGAGTGGCACCTTACTCACCACTCTGGCACTGAGTGGCACCTTACTCACCACTCTGGCACTGAGAGTGGCACCTTACTCCCCACTCTGGCACTGAGAGTGGCACCTTACTCCCCACTCTGGCACTCAGAGTGGCACCTCACTATAGAGGTACTCCTCCACTATGGACTGTACCACCAGACAAGTAACACGAGTGCAACGTTATTTCAACGTCATTACAACGTCGATGAAGACGCACCCGACCCGTCACATTTCCTTCCCGTCTACATAACTGTCAGCCTGTCATAAAACTGTCACAGGTCCGTCACGCTCCGTCGGTGTTACCGTCTCGGGAGATGTCAGTGTTCTAACAACCCGGGGAGCCGATCGGCCGAGCGGACAGCACGCTGGACTTGTGGTCCTGGGTTCGATCCCAGGCGCCAGCGAGAAACAATGGGCAGAGTTTCTTTCACCCTATGTCCCTGTTACCTAGCAGTAAAATAGGTACCTGGGTGTTAGTCAGCTGTCACGGGCTGCTTCCTGGGGTGGAGGCCTGGTCGAGGACCGGGCCGCGGGGACACTAAAAAGCCCCGAAATCATCTCAAGATAACCTCAAGAACCCGTCTCACGCCAAAAACAACACCAAACTACAACCTTGTCACAACATTCGAACAAGTTTTAACAACTAACAAGTTGTAACAACTTTGTAATGCGTCGTAAAAACGTTATAACAAGATGTAACAACTTTATTTACAAGTTGTTACAAGGGGATCATATAGGGACCGTTACGGTGCGTGATTGCAATTCAGTGTTAATTACCTGGTTAATCTATGATAATGATAAATTACCTGGCCAGGTAATTAACTTCAATACCTGGCCACATATGGTCAGACATTAGCCTTATGTTTTGTGCCTTAATTGCCAATCTTAAATTACTCAACAGGAGACTTAAATGGCTCAGTAATGATCCTTCGACACCAACTCCTCATTTCTTTAACTCATTGTAGTGTGCTACTCATGTTTCATTCGTGAGTGTGTCCTGTCTCCTGTGAGGTGTTCCACCTCCATCACCTTTTGGAAGCTTGAGTTATCTCACCTGTCATCTTGTACCCCCCCCCCCTCGTATTAAGCATCTCACCTGTACTATGCAGGCGACGAGTCACAATAACCTGGCTAAATTATGTTGACCAGACCACACACTAGAAGGTGAAGGGACGACGACGTTTCGGTCCGTCCTGGACCATTCCCAATCGACTTGAGAATGGTCCATGACGGACCGAAACGTCGTCTTCCCTTCACCTTCTAGTGTGTGGTCTGGTCATCACCTGTACTAATATGACATGTGTAGAGCTGAGGAAATTGAGAAATGTATGAGAGGTGAGAGGTGAGACACCTCACCTTTCAGCAGACAGGGAGAGGTGAGGTTTCCACCACTAGATGTAATGCCAGGGATGCTGATAGATGATTGATGGTTAAGAAAACATTTCAAACCAAAGCTGATAGATGGGGAGAGGGTTGGTGGGAGGAGGAGAAGCACTGAGCAGGTGTGGGGTATGGAGGAGAAGAAGCACTGAGCAGGTGTGGGGTATGGAGGAGGGGGCAGAAGGCATGTATGGGGCAGAAGGGAGGTATGGGAAGGAGATGGGAGATAAAGTGGGAGATAAAGAGAGGAAGGAAGAGAACAGCAAGCAGATAGTTAAGCTAAAATGGTAGTAAGGTATTTTAGTTGGCCCAAGAGGAGACCTGCTTGATGATTACTGGTCTGTAAGGTCCAGGCTCGTCTGTGAGGTCCAGGCTCGTCTGTGAGGTCTGTAGGCTGGTCTGTGAGGCCTATAGGCTGGTCTGTGAGGTGTATAGGCTCGTCTGTGAGATCCAGGCTGGTCTGTGAGGTCTATAGGCTGGTCTGTGAGGTCTATAGGCTGGTCTGTGAGGCCTATAGGCTGGTCTGTGAGGCCTATAGGCTCGTCTGTGAGGCCTATAGGCTCGTCTGTGAGGCTTATAGGCTCGTCTGTGAGGCCTATAGGCTGGTCTGTGAGGCCTATAGGCTGGTCTGTGAGGCCTATACGCTCGTCTGTGAGGGCCAGGCTCGTCTGTGAGGTCCAGGCTCGTCTGTGAGGCCTACCACAACCACCATCAGCACCACCACAACCACCACCATCACCACCACCACCACCACCTACCACCATCACCACCACCACCTACCACCATCACCACCACCACCTACCACCACCACCACCTACCACCATCACCACCTACCACCATCACCACCATCACCACCATCACCACCATCACCACCACCACCACCACCACCACCACAACCACCACCATCACCACCACCACAACCACCACCATCATCACCCACCACCATCACCACCACCCCCCACCATCGCCACCACCACCACCGCCACCACCACCACCACCACCACCACCACCATCACCACCACCACCATCACCACCATCATCACCACCACCACCACCATCAATACCACCACCACCACCACCACCACCATCAATACCACCACCACCATCAATACCACCACCACCATCAATACCACCACCACCACCACCATCAATACCACCACCATCAATACCACCACCACCACCATCAATACCACCACCACCACCACCACCATCAATACCACCACCACCATCAATACCACCACCACCACCATCACCACCACCACCATCAATACCACCACCACCACCATCAATACCACCATCAATACCACCACCACCACCATCAATACCACCATCAATACCACCACCACCACCATCAATACCACCATCAATACCACCACCACCACCACCACCATCAATACCACCACCACCACCATCAATACCACCACCAACATCAATACCACCACCACCATCAATACCACCACCATCAATACCACCACCACCATCAATACCACCACCACCATCAATACCACCACCACCATCAATACCACCACCACCACCACCATCAATACCACCACCACCATCAATACCACCACCATCAATACCACCACCACCACCATCAATACCACCACCACCACCACCACCACCACCACCATCAATACCACCACCACCACCACCACCACCACCATCAATACCACCACCACCATCAATACCACCACCATCAATACCACCACCATCAATACCACCACCACCATCAATACCACCAAAACCACCACCACCATCAATACCACCACCACCACCATCAATACCACCACCACCATCAATACCACCACCACCATCAATACCACCACCATCAATACCACCACCACCACCACCACCACCACCATCAATACCACCACCACCACCACCACCACCACCATCAATACCACCACCACCATCAATACCACCACCATCACCACCACCACCACCACCACCACCTCCCACCACCACCACCCACCACCACCACCCACCACCACCACCCCCCCCCCACCCCCCCCCCCACCACCCTCCCCACCCCCACCACCACCACCACCACACCCCCCCCCCACACCAACCACCACCACCACCACCACCACCCCCACCATCACCCCCACCACCCCCCCCACACCAACCACCACCACCACCAACATTAGCATACTAATATATGAAAACTTAACTAAGTTAAAACAGTAACATTGATATCGTCGAGGCAACTGATGGAACAATTCCCATCAGACTCCTTCAATTTAACTCCCATTAATATTCTCTATACATTTTTAGATTGACTGATCTAGGACCGAGAGCTTCAAACACTGTATACCCCAGTGTGAGGGGGGGAATATCTCCCCTTCAGGGGGGCGCATGGAAGGGGGAGTGTATTTACACTGGGGGGGCGGCGGGGGGGAGGGAGGGTTTTGGGTAAGAGGGAATGCCAAAATAGTGAACATTATAGATTTTAAAGCTGCTACATTTAACCGCGATGGAGATCGAACCCTGAATGTATGTTTATGTCGAAAAGCTTTTTGGTGTGTGTGATATTCATGCTCTACAAGATCACTGGCTGAACTCTGGCGAAATTGTGAGAATCGGAAAATTTATGGATGGGACCTTTTACAGTGCCAGCGGTGAAATGTGTGGTGGGTGGTCAGTCCTGGTAGATCATGTGCTGGCACTGTTGTTGTGGCACTGTTGTGGTGACACTGTTGTGGTGGCACTGTTGTGGTGGCACTGTTGTGGTGGCACTTGGGGTGGCACTGATGTGGTGACACTGTTGTGGTGGCACTGTTGGGGTGGCACTGTTGTGGTGGCACTGTTGTGGTGGCACTTGGGGTGGCAATGTTGTGGTGGCACTGTTGTGGTGACACTGTTGTGGTCGCACTGTTGGGGTGACACTGTTCTGGTGGCACTGTTCTGGTGGCACTGTTGTGGTGGCACTGTTGGGGTGACACTGTTATGGTGGCACTGTTGTGGTGGCACTGTTGGGGTGACACTGTTGTGGTGGCACTGTTGTGGTGGCACTGTTGGGGTGACACTGTTGTGGTGGCACTGTTGTGGTGGCACTGTTGTAGTGAGACTGCTGTGGTGGCACTGTTGTGGTGACACTGTTGTGGTGGCACTATTGTGGTGGCACTGTTGTAATGGCACTTGTGGTGGCACTGTTGTGGTGGCACTTGGGGTGGCACTGTTGTGGTAGCACTTGTGGTGGCACTTGTGTTGGCACTTGTGGTGGCACTGTTGTAATGGCACTTGTGGTGGCACTGTTGTGGTGGCACTGTTGTAGTGGCACTGTTGTGGTAGCACTGTTGTGGTGACACTGTTGTGGTGGCACTGTTGTGACACTGTTGTGGTGGCACTTGTGGTGGCACTTGTGGTGGCACTGTTGTGGTGACACTGTTGTGGTGACACTGTTGTGGTGGCACTGTTGTGGTGACACTGTTATGGTGACACTGTTGTGGTGACACTGTTGTGGTGGCACTGTTGTGGTGACACTGTTGTGGTGGCACTGTTGTGGTGACACTGTTGTGGTGGCACTGTTGTGGTGACACTGTTGTGGTGGCACTGTTGTGGTGACTTGTGGTGACTTGTGGTGACACTGTTGTGGTGACACTGTTGTGGTGGCACTGTTGTGGTGACACTGTTATGGTGACACTGTTGTGGTGACACTGTTGTGGTGGAACTGTTGTGGCGGCACTTGTGGTGGCACTGTTGTGGTGGCACTGTTGTGGTGGCACTGTTGTGGTGGCACTGTTGTGGTGACTGTTGTGGCGGCACTGTTGTGGTGGCACTGTTGTGGTGGCACTGTTGTGGTGACACTGTTATGGTGACACTGTTGTGGTGACACTGTTGTGGTGGAACTGTTGTGGCGGCACTTGTGGTGGCACTGTTGTGGTGGCACTGTTGTGGTGGCACTGTTGTGGTGGCACTGTTGTGGTGACTGTTGTGGCGGCACTGTTGTGGTGGCACTGTTGTGGTGACACTGTTGTGGTGACACTGTTGTAGTGACACTGTTGTGGTGACACTGTTGTAGTGACACTGTTGTGGTGACACTGTTGTGGTGGCACTGTTGTGGTGACACTGTTGTGGTGACACTGTTGTGGTGACACTGTTGTGGTGACAGTTGTGGTGACACTGTTGTGGTGGCACTGTTGTAGTGACACTGTTGTGGTGACACTGTTGTGGTGGCACTATTGTGGTGGCACTGTTGTAGTGATACTGTTGTGGTGACACTGTTGTGGTGACAGTTGTAGTGACACTGTTGTAGTGACACTGTTGTGGTGACATTGTTGTGGTAACACTGTTGTGGTGGCACTGTTGTAGTGACACTGTTGTAGTGACACTGTTGTGGTGACACTGTTGTAGTGACACTGTTGTGGTGACATTGTTGTGGTAACACTGTTGTGGTGGCACTGTTGTAGTGACACTGTTGTAGTGACACTGTTGTGGTGGCACTGTTGTGGTGACACTGTTGTGGTGACACTGTTGTGGTGACACTGTTGTGGTGACACTGTTGTGGTGACACTGTTGTGGTGACACTGTTGTGGTGACACTGTTGTGGTGACACTGTTGTGGTGGCACTGTTGTGGTGGCACTGTTGTGGTGGCACTGTTGTAGTGACACTATTGTGGTGACACTGTTGTGGTGGCACTGTTGTGGTGGCACTGTTGTAGTGACACTGTTGTGGTGACACTGTTGTGGTGACACTGTTGTAGTGACACTGTTGTGGTGGCACTGTTGTGGTGACACTGTTGTAGTGACACTGTTGTGGTGGCACTGTTGTGGTGGCACTGTTGTGGTGACACTGTTGTGGTGACACTTGTGGTGACACTGTTGTAGTGACACTGTTGTGGTGACACTTGTGGTGACACTGTTGTGGTGACACTGTTGTGGTGGCACTTGTGGTGACACAGTTGTGGTGACACTGTTGTGGTGGCACTGTTGTGGTGACACTGTTGTGGTGACACTGTTGTGGTGACACTGTTGTGGTGACACTGTTGTGGTGACACTGTTGTGGTGACACTGTTGTGGTGGCACTGTTGTGGTGGCACTGTTGTGGTGACACTTTTGTGGTGGCACTGTTGTGGTGACACTGTTGTGGTGACACTGTTGTGGTGACACTGTTGTGGTGACACTGTTGTGGTGACACTGTTGTGGTGACACGGTTGTGGTGGCACTGTTGTGGTGACACTGTTGTGGTGACACTGTTGTGGTGGCACTATTGTGGTGGCACTGTTGTGGTGACACGGTTGTGGTGGCACTGTTGTAGTGACACTGTTGTGGTGACACTGTTGTGGTGGCACTATTGTGGTGGCACTGTTGTGGTGACACTGTTGTGGTGACAGTTGTGGTGGCACTGTTGTGGTGACAGTTGTGGTGGCACTGTTGTAGTGACAGTGTTGTAGTGACACTTGTGGTGACACTGTTGTGGTGACACTGTTGTGGTGGCACTTGTGGTGACACTGTTGTGGTGACACTGTTGTGGTGACACTGTTGTGGTGACACTTGTGGTGACACTGTTGTGGTGACACTGTTGTGGTGACACTGTTGTGGTGGCACTGTTGTGGTGACACTGTTGTGGTGACACGGTTGTGGTGGCACTGTTGTAGTGACACTGTTGTGGTGACACTGTTGTGGTGGCACTAGTGTGGTGGCACTGTTGTAGTGACACTGTTGTGGTGGCACTGTTGTGGTGACACTGTTGTGGTGGCACTGTTGTAGTGACACTGTTGTGGTGGCACTGTTGTAGTGACACTGTTGTGACACTGTCGTGGTGACACTGTTGTGATGACACTGTTGTGGTGGCAGTGTTGTGGTGACACTGTTGTGGTGGCACTGTTGTGGTGGCACTTGTGGTGGCACTGTTGTGGTGGCACTGTTGTTGTGACACTGTTGTGGTGGAACTGTTGTAGTGGCACTGTGGTGGCACTGTTGTAGTGGCACTTGTAGTGGCACTTGTGGTGGCACTTGTGGTGGCACTGTTGTTGTGACACTGTTGTGGTGGAACTGTTGTAATGGCACTGTTGTAGTGGCACTGTTGTAGTGGCACTGTTGTAGTGGCACTGTTGTAGTGGCACTGTGGTGACACTGTTGTGGTGGCACTGTTGTAGTGGCACTGGTGGCACTGTTGTAGTGGCACTGTGGTGGCACTGTTGTGGTGGCACTGTTGTGGTGGCACTGTTGTGGTGACACTGTTGTGGTGACACTGTTGTGGTGGCACTGTTGTGGTGGTACTGTTGTGGTGACACTGTTGTGGTGTCACTGTTGTGGTGGCACTGTTGTGGTGAAACTGTTGTGGTGGCACTGTTGTGGTGGCACTGTTGTGGTGACACTGTTGTGGTGGCACTGTTGTGGTGGCACTGTTGTGGTGACACTGTTGTGGTGGCACTGTTGTGGTGGCACTGTTGTGGTGAAACTGTTGTGGTGGCACTGTTGTGGTGGCACTGTTGTGGTGACACTGTTGTGGTGGCACTGTTGTGGTGGCACTGTTGTGGTGACACTGTTGTGGTGGCACTGTTGTGGTGGCACTGTTGTGGTGGCACTGTTGTGGTGGCACTGTTGTGGTGGCACTGTTGTGGTGGAACTGTTGTGGTGGAACTGTTGTGGCACTGTTGTGGCACTGTTGTGGTGCCACTGTTGTTGTATGTTTTGAACCCCAGGTACCCAAGTGAGGTGAATCTATCAAGTGAGAGTTATTCTACCCACCTGACCAGAAATTATGGAGGTGAAAGAAAGTTAATTAAGCAATCGTCAGTAAATTATTAGCGAAAATATTACAAGCAGAGGACAAGCATCTAATAGAATATAATCGAAATGAGATGTCGACATTTTGTGACGTGACGTGGCGCGTCACTTGAGTTACTACCGTCGTCGGGAGTGGACGTACGTCGTTGCCTCCTGGGAGAAAAGTAGAATATAGTGCTTGGTTTAGTGTTTGAGGAAGCTCCGAGGACGTCGTACGTCGTTTCTTAGTGATCGTGAACGGTATTCGGGGCGGCCTGAGGCCTGCATAGGGGGTCGTAGACGCAAGTCGGGACTGAGAGAAGCTTTGAGAGACAGTCTAAAAGGATTTTGGTGGACGCCCCGGCGCCATGTTGTAGCGCCGTTGGGCAAGTGTCGTCACGTCGTCATTTCTGAGGTAAGTGCACTTAATTAGTTGATAGATTGTTTATTATTGATCGGTCGTGTGGCCAGCTATCATGAGAGACGTTTATGCACATTGGTTAGAAATTTTATAAAGATAGTAAGAGTATATAAGGAGTTAGAGGTGATGGGACATGCAGGGGCAGGAGCAGCACATACTACCTCGCCTGAGGTGAGTGAGCAACTGAGGGGGCGGAGCTCCGAGCGTCCCGTCAGAGGAGACATTCAGTGTGGACTCGTCCAAAAATGGGGGAGTACCCTCCCCGGCAGGGCCGACGAGCAGAAGGGATATCGGAAGGAGGAATTTATTTTGTGTAAATATATGTATTTATATTTTATAAGGAAGACATGTTATTATAGATTGGTAAGTGAAGTACAGGTTTGTGTGGGAGAAGTTAGTGGTGGGAGCTTTGTCTCTGAGGAAGATTATGTGGCGAATCTCCACGTGTGACACAGAACTTCAGTGGTAGTGTGCAGCTTCAAGTGTGGTGGAGCTACACGTATTTGTGAAGCCGCGTGGAGGAACATCCCAGACACTGAGTGGGACCTCAAGTAGCAGCAGATATTGGAACACTGCAGGAGTACCGACCTGATTTCGCGTCCCCATAGACTGATGTTCTTAGTGGCGGACCTCAGGACGTGGAACAGAGAAGTGTACGGACACCATGATATGTACTCACCTAGTTGTGCTTGCGGGGGTTGAGCTTTGGCTCTTTGGTCCCGCCTCTCAACTGTCAATTAACTGGTGTACAGGTTCCTGAGCCTACTGGGCTCTATCATATCTACGTTTGAAACTGTGTATGGAGTCAGCCTCCACCACATCACTGCCTAATGCATTCCATCTGTTAACTACTCTGACACTTGACAAATTCTTTATAATGTCTCTGTGGCTCATCTGGGTACTAAGTTTCCACCTGTGTCCCCTTGTTCGTGTTCCACCCGTGCTAAAGAGTTTGTTTTTGTCCACCTTGTCAATTCCCTTCAGAATTTTGTAGGTAGTTATCATGTCTCCCCTTACTCTTCTGTTTTCCAGGGATGTGAGGTTCAGCTCCCTTAGCCTTTCCTCTAGCTCATACCTCTCAGTTCCGGGACCAGTCTGGTGGCATACCTCCTAATCTTCTCTAACTTTGTCTTGTGCTTAATTAGTTATGGACTCCAGGCTGGAGCTGCATATTCCAGAATTGGTCTGACATAGGTGGAATGTATAAGGGAGTGCTTTATTGCATATTGGTGTGAGTGAAGCAATGTAAGGTGAGAAAGTTATTTGTTACACAAACCCCAGCAGTGAGGAGGCAGTAGGCTGCGGGCCGAAAATTGAGCAGCAGCCTAGTGCAGTTTATTTGTTGAGAACTTATGATATAAGTGTGTTGCCGGTTGAACAGCCTGGTTGATCAGTCCAGCAACCAGGAGGCCTGGTTGACCGGGCCGCGGGGACGCTAAGCCCCGGAAGCACCTCAAGGTAACCGGTGTGTAGCATCCTAGGGTACTACACTGTAATATTATATGTATATTTTGTTCTCATTCTATTATATGTATTGTCATGTAACAAAGGTAAATAGGATTTTGCTCTTGTCCTGGTGAGGATTCCTAGGTAGAGAGAAAGAGAGAAGTGTGTGCAGATCGGGTCGAATAGGAAGATGGTAAAAGGGAATTAGGAGATCAACCCAGAACAAGGAGAGTGTGGAGGAGTCACAGCGGCTCGACAGGGGTGTGTATTCCTGACCAATAGGCCATACTGAAGCCGTTCCCCAAATAAAGGTGACGTTGAACCCCTCTCTCCGAGTATACAGCGATTACTGGGTGATCTCCCAACTTATTATATGCAGTCCAGTGTCCATTAATAATTAACGACAGTAGCAGTGTGGTTGCCGTGGTCGGATGTATTTGATCAGGGAGTGGTTGGGGGTCTCTGTTCGCCAGAAGTAAAGTTCAGTATCGAGGTTGTTAAATTCCCAACCCCTGATAGGTGGCACTGTTGTGGTGGCACTGTTGTTTTGGCACTTGTGGAGGGACATGACAACATGCAGTGTAAAGTTGATAATGTCAACACCATCCCGAGGGGCAATACCGCTAGACTTTGTCTCTAAGGGAGCTTGGAAGGATTGATCATACACGTGTATGTGAATACGCCTTGTTTCACTAGTACCACTACTCAACTACTAGTCAACTAGTCACTAGTTGCTGTCGATAGTAGCAGCAACTGTGCAGATGTGCTAACTGAAATACCTCAAATTGTTCATTCATGTCACGATACTGACGTGATGGTGGTAGTTAACTTGGTAACAACGATTGTTCTCGACACGAGGCAATTTGCTTAATGTGTTCATGGATGCTGAAAATATACTTGGTCCTGCTTTCAGTGATGAATTTAACACTTAGGTCTATGTCAAGGGATTGGGTACTAAGCAGAGAGATTCTGGGAAGGTATTCTGAAAAGGATCTTGAGGGCATATATCCTCAAAGGCCCCACTAGTGAATTTGGCCATTAGTGAATCTGGTAATTTTGATACTTGGTCGTAAGTATTATTTAGCAGTCACTGTCTTAAGCTTGTCACTGTCACCAACAGTCACTGTCTTAAGTTCTGGACGTATCTTGGGTGTCCATCCTGGCACTCACTGCCATCTCGTGTCTGGCCTGATGTCCACACACCCCACATGAGGTAATAATTCACGAACAAATGATACCATTTTGTCTGAAAGAAATCACAGATCCAGTAAAGTCAATCAACTGTTTTTGGCTATTCAGGCACTCGCTTGTCACTGACCCCCTCCTACTTTTCCTGAAATATAACCTTTAATTGCTAGGGAATACAATTTAAGAATGGGTGATGTATATATAATGGGATAGGGGACCTACAGGGCAGGATAACACAGCTGGTGTATAGGGAGTCATCCAGCCGGATATCTGGGATTATGTAGGAACCGTTGCCACAGAGATGGATTACTGTTGGCATTTCTAGTCCAAATGAAACCAGATCGATGTTACATGGTATGTGTATTCACCTAGTTATGCTTGCGGGGGTTGAGCTCTGGCTCTTTGGTCCCGCCTCTCAACTGTCAATCAACTGGTGTACAGATTCCTGAGCCTACTGGGCTCTATCATATCTAGATTTGAAACTGTGTATGGAGTCAGCCTCCACCTCATCACTGCCTAATGCATTCAATCCGTTAACTACTCTGACACTGAAAAAGTTCTTTCTAACGTCCCTGTGGCTCATTTGGGTACTCAGTTTCCACCTGTGTCCCCTTGTTCGCGTACCACCCGTGTTAAACAGCTATCTTTTATCTACCCTGTTTATCTTTATCTACCCTGTCAATTCCTCTGAGAATTTTGTAGGTAGTGATCAAGTCTCCCATTACTCTTCTGTCTTCCAGTGTCGTGAGGTGCATTTCCCGCAGCATTTCCTCGTAACTCATGGCTCTTAGTTCTGGGACTAGTCTAGTGGCATACCTTTGGACTTTTTCAAGCTTCGCCTTGTGCTTGACAAGGTACGGGCTCCATGCTGGGGCCGCATACTCCGCGCGCGTGTGTGTACTCACCTAATTGTGCTTGCGGGGGTTGAGCTCTGGCTCTTTGGTCCCGCCTCTCAACCGTCAATCAACTGGTGTACAGATTCCTGAGCCTACTGGGCTCTATCATATCTACATTTGAAACTGTGTATGGAGTCAGCCTCCACCACATCACTTCCTAGTGCATTGCATTTACTAACTACTCTGACACTGAAAAAGTTCTTTCTAATGTCTCTGTGGCTCATTTGGGTACTCAGCTTCCACCTGTGGAAGTGTGTGTGTGCGCGTGTGTGTGTGTTTGTGCGTGTGTGTGTGTTTGTGTGTGTGTGTGTGTGTGTGTGTGTGTGTGTGTGTGTGTGTGTGTGTGTGTGTGTGTGTGTGTGTGTGTGTGTGTGTCCCCGCTATCTCGCTACTTTCCCTCACCTCTCATTACATCACATCTCACTTTCTAAGACGTGGCATCTTCCTCCCCCACCTTTCCCACCAAGACGCTTGCGCCTCCCTTCCATCACATTATGTAATTTCCTCTTCCATCAGGCGCTCCATCTCCTCAGCCATGGCATTACACCGTTTCCCTCTCACCAAGACCAGTGAGAAGTTTTAAAAGTCCATTTACACAATCCTCAGGGAAGCTTTTTGTACTAATTCTAAATCCTATTACATTTATTTTCTCTTATTCTCATTGCTTTACTTCGTGTTTGGTAATGGGAATACGGATGTGTATTGATTTTATTTTATTTTATTGTATGAGTTTATGGATTTACGTGCATGAAGTAAGTAATTATTTTTGTTATTAATGTAAGCGGGTTGAGGTGTGTTGTGAAGGGTTCCTGAGCCACACAAGGTGTTGACTGAAGGGTTCCTGAGCCACACAAGGTGTTGAGTGAAGGGTTCCTGAGCCACACAAGGTGGTGAGTGAAGGGTTCCTGAGCCACACAAGGTGGTGAGTGAAGGGTTCCTGAGCCACACAAGGTGTTGACTGAAGGGTTCCTGAGCCACACAAGGTGGTGAGTGAAGGGTTCCTGAGCCACACAAGGTGTTGAGTGAAGGGTTCCTGAGCCACACAAGGTGTTGACTGAAGGGTTCCTGAGCCACACAAGGTGGTGAGTGAAGGGTTCCTGAGCCACACAAGGTGGTGAGTGAAGGGTTCCTGAGACACACAAGGTGGTGAGTGAAGGGTTCCTGAGCCACACAAGGTGGTGAGTGAAGGGTTCCTGAGCAACACAAGGTGGTGAGTGAAGGGTTCCTGAGCCACACAAGGTGTTGAGTGAAGGGTTCCTGAGCAACACAAGGTGTTGAGTGAAGGGTTCCTGAGCCACACAAGGTGTTGAGTGAAGGGTTCCTGAGCAACACTAGGTGTTGAGTGAAGGGTTCCTGAGCCACACAAGGTGTTGAGTGAAGGGTTCCTGAGCCACACAAGGTGTTGAGTGAAGGGTTCCTGAGCCACACAAGGTGGTGAGTGAAGGGTTCCTGAGACACACAAGGTGGTGAGTGAAGGGTTCCTGAGCCACACAAGGTGTTGAGTGAAGGGTTCCTGAGCCACACAAGGTGGTGAGTGAAGGGTTCCTGAGCAACACAAGGTGGTGAGTGAAGGGTTCCTGAGCAACACAAGGTGGTGAGTGAAGGGTTCCTGAGCCACACAAGGTGTTGAGTGAAGGGTTCCTGAGCAACACAAGGTGTTCAGTGAAGGGTTCCTGAGCCACACAAGGTGTTGAGTGAAGGGTTCCTGAGCAACACAAGGTGTTGAGTGAAGGGTTCCTGAGCAACACAAGGTGGTGAGTGAAGGGTTCCTGAGCCACACAAGGTGGTGAGTGAAGGGTTCCTGAGCCACACAAGGTGGTGAGTGAAGGGTTCCTGAGCCACACAAGGTGTTGAATGAAGGGTTCCTGAGACATACAAGGTGGTGAGTGAAGGGTTCTTGAGCCACACAAGGTGTTGAGTGAAGGGTTCCAGAGCAACACAAGATGTTGAGTGAAGGGTTCCTGAGCAACACAAGATGGTGAGTGAAGGGTTCCTGAGCCACACAAGGTGTTGAGTGAAGGGTTCCTGAGCCACACAATGTGTTGAGTGAAGGGTTCCTGAGCCACACAAGGTGTTGAGTGAAGGGTTCCTGAGCCACACAAGGTGGTGAGTGAAGGGTTCCTGAGCTACACAAGGTGTTGAGTGAAGGGTTCCTGAGCTACACAAGGTATTGAGTGAAGGGTTCCTGAGCCACACAAGGTGGTGAGTGAAGGGTTCCTGAGCCACACAAGGTGGTGAGTGAAGGGTTCCTGAGCCACACAAGGTGGTGAGTGAAGGGTTCCTGAGCTACACAAGGTGTTGAGTGAAGGGTTCCTGAGCCACACAAGGTGGTGAGTGAAGGGTTCCTGAGCCACACAAGGTGGTGAGTGAAGGGTTCCTGAGCCACACAAGGTGGTGAGTGAAGGGTTCCTGAGCCACACAAGGTGGTGAGTGAAGGGTTCTTGAGCCACACAAGGTGGTGAGTGAAGGGTTCCTGAGCCACACAAGGTGGTGAGTGAAGGGTTTCTGAGTCACACAAGGTGTTGAGTGAAGGGTTCCTGAGCCACACAAGGTGTTGAGTGAAGGGTTCCTGAGCAACACAAGATGTTGAGTGAAGGGTTCCTGAGCAACACAAGATGGTGAGTGAAGGGTTCCTGAGCCACACAAGGTGTTGAGTGAAGGGTTCCTGAGCCACACAAGGTGTTGAGTGAAGGGTTCCTGAGCCACACAAGGTGTTGAGTGAAGGGTTCCTGAGCCACACAAGGTGTTGAGTGAAGGGTTCCTGAGCCACACAAGGTGTTGAGTGAAGGGTTCCTGAGCCACACAAGGTGTTGAGTGAAGGGTTCCTGAGCCACACAAGGTGGTGAGTGAAGGGTTCCTGAGCCACACAAGGTGTTGAGTGAAGGGTTCCTGAGCCACACAAGGTGGTGAGTGAAGGGTTCCTGTGCCACACAAGGTGTTGAGTGAAGGGTTCCTGAGCCACACAAGGTGGTGAGTGATTGGTTCCTGAGCTACACAAGGTGTTAAATGTAGGGTTGCTGTATAGTTATTTGTATAGATTATTGTTGTTGTATACAGGCGTGGGAGGATGTATTAGGGTGTATAGCTGTTATCTAAGGGAAGGTCTGGCCATCAACCCGCTCTCAGCGACCGCTTTCTCCAGCAGACATTTTGAGCGGGAGTTGTGTGGCGCGTTAGTGTCAAGCCGCGACCATATACCTGACTCATGCTGTGATATGACGGCCCTTCCTCACCCAGCCCCTGGGACCCCTGGGCACCCCTGGCACAGTCCCTGTCCCTGGGACCCCCTGGCACAGTTCCTTCCCCTGGGACCCTTGTCACAGTCCCTGCCCCTGGGCGCCCCTGGCACAGTCCCTGCCCCTGGTGCCCTTGTCACAGTCCCTGATCCTGGGACCCGTGGCACAGTCCCTGCCCCTGGGACCCATGGCACAGTCCCTGTCCCTGGGACCCCTGGCACAGTCCCGCCCCTGGGACCCCCCCCCCCCTGCAATTCCGTGTGTATGAGAGAGAGAGAGAGAGAGAGAGAGAGAGAGAGAGAGAGAGAGAGAGAGAGAGAGAGAGAGAGAGAGAGAGAGTGATGCAGTAGATACGATAAGGAAAAATAGGTAGAGATTAAGTACTGTGAATAACCGGCGGTTAGGAAGGCGGGGTCCAAGAGCTAACATCTCCAACTGTTAGACATACGAGAGTAAATACACGCACAACCAGCTCACACTCACTCAGTCTCTCTCACTTCAGTAAGGTGTCCGTGTTCATAACCTACACGTGTCATTTCTTAGCCAAAAGCACTTCATCAGCGTTTAATTAAACTGTTGGACTCCGCGATGATTGCAGAATATTGTTATTTCGTTGCGGCCACTTCCGCCGCTCACCTTCACACACACACATATATATATATATATATATATATATATATATATATATATGTATATATATATATATATATATATATATATATATAAAGACTTGCTTATAAACCACAAGTTTGAAGTATATAACTTTTTGACACTAAACCCACCAGGGGACTCGAACACTGGCCACCAAGGTGGCAGCTACGCACTGTATCCACTACACCATACTTCAGAGCCCTAAAGAGGTAGGAATTTTGGGGTATTTAACCAACCAGAACTCCAATGCCAATGCATTAAGCATTGGCAGTGAGTTCTCCCATATAACAGGGCTTGATAAAAACGTGAGAAATCCCTCACTGTCTCATTGCCTGGAGAGGATTGGAGTTCTGGTTGGTTAAATACCTCAGAAATCCTACCTCTTTAGGGCTCTGAAGTATGGTGTAGTGGATGTAGTGCGTAGCTGCCACCTTGATGGCCAGTGTTCGAGTCCCCTGGTGGGTTGAATGTCAAAAAGTTATATACTTCAAACTTGTGGTTTATAAGCAAGTCTGTGTATATATATATATATATATATATATATATATATATATATATTGATTATTTTCTTGTTTAGGTTTTGTATCCCTCTGACTTGTGTTCTACCATCTTGGTTTAACTGGAAGACGATTTCTCTAAATCAAATCTTTGTTCGAGGTAAACTAAAAAAAATCCCAAATGGTTCATTTTCAAGTGAATAGGTCATTACGTTTTGGATTCAGCTACTGGAAACAAAATTTCCATGTAGCACGGGCTATAGGGAACCCGTAATTGAACATTATTGATTGATGGCGTCAGACCATATTTTTATTACCACCGACAGTGAAGAAAAACATATGGAATATTGAAGAAAATTCGTGTTAGAATTATTAATCTTACTTTTTTATCTTTTAATCTTACTTATCTTTACAAGAAAGATATTATAGTGTATATATAGTCCACCTTTATATTGTAAGTTATTCTCGTGTTCCAAGGTTCGACACTCGAACGCCAGTCACAAATCATCCTTGACAGCAGAATAAATCAAAACCCACAAGAATAGCAGCTAATTCCTTGTGGTTACCGTTTTCGTTGTCCATACTTGGACAGGTTTCTGTCGCGTCTCTGTCTCCACCCCGTCTCTTATTGTCTCCACCCCGTCTCTTATTGTCTCCACCCCGTCTCTTACTGTCTCCACCCCGTCTCTTACTGTCTCCACCCCGTCTCTTACTGTCTCCACCCCGTCTCTTACTGTCTCCACCCCGTCTCTTACTGTCTCCACCCCGTCTCTTACTGTCTCCACCCCCGTCTCTTACTGTCCCCACCCCGTCTCTTACTGTCTCCACCCCGTCTCTTATTGTCTCCACCCCGTCTCTTACTGTCTCCACCCCGTCTCTTACTGTCTCCACCCCGTCTCTTACTGTCTCCACCCCGTCTCTTACTGTCTCCACCCCGTCTCTTATTGTCTCCACCCCGTCTCTTACTGTCTCCACCCCGTCTCTTACTGTCTCCACCCCGTCTCTTACTGTCTCCACCCCGTCTCTTACCGTCTCTTACTGTCTCCACCCCGTCTCTTACTGTCTCCACCCCGTCTCTTACTGTCTCCACCCCGTCTCTTACCGTCTCTTACTGTCTCCACCCCGTCTCTTACTGTCTCCACCCCGTCTCTTACTGTCTCCACCCCGTCTCTTACTGTCTCCACCCCGTCTCTTACCGTCTCTTACTGTCTCCACCCCGTCTCTTATTGTCTCCACCCCGTCTCTTACAGTCTCCATCCCGTCTCTTACTGTCTCCACCCCGTCTCTTACTGTCTCCACCCCGTCTCATACTGTCTCCACCCCGTCTCTTACTGTCTCCACCCCGTCTCTTACTGTCTCCACCCCGTCTCTTACTGTCTCCACCCCGTCTCTTACTGTCTCCACCCCGTCTCTTACTGTCCCCACCCCGTCTCTTACTGTCTCCACCCCGTCTCTTACCGTCTCTTACTGTCTCCACCCCGTCTCTTATTGTCTCCACCCCGTATCTTACCGTCTCTTACTGTCTCCACCCCGTCTCTTATTGTCTCCACCCCGTCTCTTATTGTCTCCACCCCGTCTCTTACCGTCTCCACCCCGTCTCTTACCGTCTCTTACTGTCTCCATCCCGTCTCTTATTGTCTCCACCCCGTCTCTTACTGTCTCCACCCCGTCTCTTACCGTCTCCACCCCGTCTCTTACCGTCTCTTACTGTCTCCACCCCGTCTCTTACCGTCTCCATCCCGTCTCTTACCGTCTCCATCCCGTCTCTTACTGTCCCCACCCCGTCTCTGTCTCCATCCCGTCTCTTATTGTCTCCACCCCGTCTCTTACTGTCTCCACCCCGTCTCTTACCGTCTCTTACTGTCTCCACCCCGTCTCTTACTGTCTCCACCCCGTCTCTTACTGTCTCCACCCCGTCTCTTACTGTCTCCACCCCGTCTCTTACTGTCTCCACCCCGTCTCTTACTGTCTCCACCCCGTCTCTTACTGTCTCCACCCCGTCTCTTACTCTCTCCACCCCGTCTCTTACTGTCTCCACCCCGTCTCTTACTGTCTCCACCCCGTCTCTTACTGTCCCCACCCCGTCTCTTACTGTCTCCACCCCGTCTCTTACTGTCTCCACCCCGTCTCTTACTGTCTCCACCCCGTCTCTTACTGTCTCCACCCCGTCTCTTATTGTCTCCACTCCGTCTCTTATTGTCTCCACCCCGTCTCTTACTGTCTCCACCCCGTCTCTTACTGTCTCCACCCCGTCTCTTACTGTCTCCACCCCGTCTCTTACTGTCTCCACCCCGTCTCTTACCGTCTCCACCCCGTCTCTTACCGTCTCCACCCCGTCTCTTACTGTCTCCACCCCGTCTCTTACTGTCTCCACCCCGTCTCTTACTGTCCCCACCCCGTCTCTTACTGTCTCCACCCCGTCTCTTACTGTCTCCACCCCGTCTCTTACTGTCTCCACCCCGTCTCTTACTGTCTCCACCCCGTCTCTTACTGTCTCCACCCCGTCTCTTACTGTCTCCACCCCGTCTCTTACTGTCTCCACTCCGTCTCTTACTGTCTCCACCCCGTCTCTTATTGTCTCCACCCCGTCTCTTACCGTCTCCACTCCGTCTCTTACCGTCTCCACCCCGTCTCTTACTGTCTCCACCCCGTCTCTTACTGTCTCCACCCCGTCTCTTACTGTCTCCACCCCGTCTCTTATTGTCTCCACTCCGTCTCTTACCGTCTCCACCCCGTCTCTTACCGTCTCCACCCCGTCTCTTACCGTCTCTTACCGTCTCTTACTGTCTCCACCCCGTCTCTTACTGTCTCCACCCCGTCTCTTACCGTCTCTTACTGTCTCCACCCCGTCTCTTACTGTCTCCACCCCGTCTCTTACTGTCTCCACTCCGTCTCTTACCGTCTCCACCCCGTCTCTTATTGTCTCCACCCCCGTCTCTTACTGTCTCCACCCCGTCTCTTACTGTCTCCACCCCGTCTCTTACTGTCTCCACTCCGTCTCTTACTGTCTCCACCCAGTCTCTTACTGTCTCCACCCCGTCTCTTACTGTCTCCACCCCCGTCTCTTATTGTCTCCACTCCGTCTCTTATTGTCTCCACTCCGTCTCTTACTGTCTCCACCCAGTCTCTTATTGTCTCCACCCCGTCTCTTACTGTCTCCACTTCGTCTCTTACTGTCTCCACCCCGTCTCTTACTGTCTCCACCCCGTCTCTTACTGTCTCCACTCCGTCTCTTACTGTCTCCACCCCGTCTCTTATTGTCTCCACCCCGTCTCTTACTGTCTCCACCCCGTCTCTTACTGTCTCCACCCCGTCTCTTATTGTCTCCACCCCGTCTCTTATTGTCTCCACCCCCGTCTCTTACTGTCTCCACCCCGTCTCTTACTGTCTCCACTTCGTCTCTTACTGTCT
>NC_091225.1:24112778-24162778 GCF_040958095.1 Procambarus clarkii
ATAACGAGGATAAGACAGGACTGAGATGGTTGGGCAGACTGCATATTTCTTGACTGCCAAAAAGCCTTTGATACAGTACCGCACATGAGACTACTGTTCAAACTCGAGAGGCAGGCGGGGGTGGGGGGAAAGGTCCTAGCATGGGTAAGGAACTACCTAACAGGAAGGAGCCAAAGAGTTAGGGTAAGGGGCAAGAAATCGGACTGGCGAACAGTAACAAGTGGAGTACCACAAGGCTCGATGCTGGGACCAATTCTATTGCTAATATATATATTAACAACATGTTTATAGGAGTAGAGTCCTACATGTCGATGTTCTATGATGACGCAAAGTTGAGGAGAAGAGTTGTGACAGATGAGGATTGTAGGATCCTCCAAGAGGACCTGAACAGGTTTCAGAGATGGTCTGAGAAATGGCTACTGGAGTTCAACACGAGCAAATGTAAAGTTATGGAAATGGGACTAGGTGATAGGAGACCAAAGGAGCAGTACACAATGAAGGGGAACTGCCTACCTGTGACGACGCGAGAAAGAGACCTGGGCGTGGACGTAACACCTAATCTATGTACTGAGGCACATATAAATAAGATAACGATAGCAGTGTACTCTACATTGGCAAAAATTTGGACATCATTCAGAAACCTAAGTAAGGAGGCATTTAGGGCGCTTTACACTGCTTACGTGAGGCCAGTCTTAGAGTATGCCGCGCCATCATGGAGTCCCCATCTGAAGAAGCATATAAGGAAACTGGAAAAAGGTCAGAGATTTGCAAAGAGACTTGTCCCAGAATTATGAGGGATGGGGTATGAGGAGCGCCTGAAGGAACTGTGCCTTACGACACTAGAAAAAAAGAAGGGAGAGAGGGGGGGACATGATCGAAACGTATAAAATACTCAGGGGAATTGACAGAGTGGACAGAGACGAAATGTTCACACGGAATAGTAACAGAACGAGGGGACATGGGTGGAAGCTGGAAACTCAGATGAGTCACAGAGATGTTAGGAAGTTTTCTTTTAGCGTGAGAATAGTGGAAAAATGTTATGCACTTAAGGACCTGGGGCCAGATTCACGAAAGCACTTACGCAAGCACTTACGAACGTGTACATCTTTCCTCAATCTTTGACGGCTTTGGTTACATTTATTAAACAGTTTACAAGTATGAAACTTCCCATTCAACTGTTGTTATTGTTTTTAACAGCCTCCTGGTGCTTCGGAGCTCATTAACTGTTTAATAATTGTAAACAAAGCCCTCAAAGATTGAGAAAAGATGTACAGGTTCGTAAGTGTTTGCGTAAGTGTTTTCGTGAATCTGGCCCCAGGTTGTGGAAGCAATACTATTCATAATTTTAAAACTAGGTATGATAGGGAAATAGGCCGTAGTCATTGCTGTAAACAACCGATGCTCGATAGGCGTGATCCAAGAGTCAATGCTCGATCCTGCAGACACAAATAGGTGAGTACAAATAGGTGAGCGCGCGCACACACACACACACACACACACACACACACACACACACACACACACACACACACAGACACACACACACACACACTGGGAGAGGAAATTCTTCAGGAATCAGAGAAAGAAAAAGACTTTTGGGTTGATATCACGCCAGACCTGTCTCCTGCAGCCCATATCAAGAGGATAACATCAGCGGCATATGCCAGGCTGGCCAACATACGAACGGCATTCAGAAACTTGTGTAAAGAATCATTCAGAACTCTGCATACCACATATGTCAGACCAATCCTGGAGCATGCAGCCCCAGCATGGAGTCCATGTCTAGTCAAGGATAAGACTAAACTAGAAAAGGTTCAAAGGTTTGCCACCAGACTAGTACCCAAGCTGAGAGGTATGAGCTACGAGGAGAGACTACGGGAATTAAACCTCACTTCGCTGGAAGACAGAAGAGTTAGGGGGGACATGATCACCACATTCAAGATTCTGAAGAGAATTGATAGGGTAGATAAAGACAGGCTATTTAACACAAGGGGAACACGCACAAGGGGACACAGGTGGAAACTGAGTGCCCAAATGAGCCACAGAGATATTAGAAAGAACTTTTTTAGTGTCAAGGTGGTTGACAAATGGAATGTATTGGGAAGTGATGTGGTGGAGGCTGACTCCATACACAGTTTCAAGTGTAGATATGATAGAGCCCAATAGGCTCAGGAATCTGTACACCTGTTGATTGACGGTTGAGAGGCGGGACCAAAGAGCCAGAGCTCAACCCCCGCAAACACAACTAGGTGAGTACAACTAGGTGAGTACACACACACACACACACGTAATAACGTCTGCGGCATATGCGAGGCTGGCTAACATCAGAACAGCGTTCAGGAACCTGTGTAAGGAATAATTCAGAATCTTGTACACCACATATGTAAGACCAATCCTGGAGTATGCGGCCCCAGCATGGAGCCCGTACCTTGTCAAGCACAAGACGAAGCTGGAAAAAGTTCAAAGGTATGCTACTAGACTAGTCCCAGAACTAAGAGGCATGAGTTACGAGGAAAGGCTGCGGGAAATGCACCTTACGACACTGTAAGACAGAAGACTAAGGGGAGACATGATCACAACCTACAAAATCCTCCGGGGAATTGACCGGGTAGACAAGGATAAACTATTCATCACTGGTAGAACGCGAACAAGGAGACACTGAGTACCCACATGAGCCACAGGGACGTTAGAAGGAACTTTTTCAGTGTCAGAGTAGTTAACAGGTGGAATGCATTAGGCAGTGATGTGGTGGAGGCTGACTCCATACACAGTTTCAAATGTAGATATGATAGAGCCTAGTAGGCTCAGGAATCTGTACACCAGTTGATTGACAGTTGAGAGGCGGGACCAAAGAACCAAAGCTCAACCCCCGCAAGCATAAATAGGTGAGTAATAATAGGTGAGTACACGTGGAGAGCTGATTATGTACACCTGTGTGATCTCTTTCGCGCTGAAATTGGTGTAGTCTATGGCCCTAGTCTGTGGTCAGGGCGCCTGACAACTGAGTGGACAGCGCTTCATATTCGTAGTCCTGAGGTTATGGGTTCGATCCCCGGTGGAGGCGGAGACAAATGGGCAAAAGGTTTCTCTCACTCTGATGCCCCTGTTCACCTAGCAGTAAATAGGTACCTGGGAGTTAGACAGCTGCTACAGGCTGCTTCCTGGGGATGTGTAACAAAAAAGAGGCCTGGTTGAAGACCGGGCCGTGGGGACGCTAAGCCCCGAAATCATCTTAAGATATCCTCATGAAGATAGGCAAAAGATAGTGAAATATGGCAATTGCTTTCCTAAGACTTTATTTTTACCATGTATTTTAGCTGACGCAATTTCACCCCAAAATGATGATCATTTCACCCCAAAATGATGATTATTTCACCTCAAAATGATGATCATTTCACCCCAAAATGATGATCATTTCACCCCAAAATGATGATTATTTCACCTCAAAATGATGATCACTTCATCCCAAAATGATGATCATTTCACCTGTCTCGTCAGTTAAGTCACCTCATTCTTACTGACAGCTTTAGTGCGACTCCGAGCACCGACATTGTTCCAACTCTGAAACCTCAGCTGGTAATGCTCGAGGTCTATTTCTGAAGACGAAACTTTAACCACTTCAGATTTATTTTGTTCTTGGTCAAGGTTTTTGGCTTTCTAGAAGGACCAGCTTCACCAGCCCGGAGCACAGAGAAAGGTGCCACAGTGGCTCGTTTAGGTCGCCACCTCTTCCCTGTTCTTGGTCAAGGTTTTTGGCTTTCTAGAAGGACCAGCTTCACCAGCCCGGAGCACAGAGAAAGGTGCCACAGTGGCTCGTTTAGGTCGCCACCTCTTCCCTGTTCTTGGTCAAGGTTTTTGGCTTTCTAGAAGGACCAGCTTCACCAGCCCGGAGCACAGAGAAAGGTGCCACAGTGGCTCGTTTAGGTCGCCACCTCTTCCCTGTTCTTGGTCAAGGTTTTTGGCTTTCTAGAAGGACCAGCTTCACCAGCCCGGAGCACAGAGAAAGGTGCCACAGTGGCTCGTTTAGGTCGCCACCTCTTCCCTGTTCTTGGTCAAGGTTTTTGGCTTTCTAGAAGGACCAGCTTCACCAGCCCGGAGCACAGAGAAAGGTGCCACAGTGGCTCGTTTAGGTCGCCACCTCTTCCCTGTTCTTGGTCAAGGTTTTTGGCTTTCTAGAAGGACCAGCTTCACCAGCCCGGAGCACAGAGAAAGGTGCCACAGTGGCTCGTTTAGGTCGCCACCTCTTCCCTTGTCTGGTTCCCTCTTGCATGAGTCTTTAGGTAACGATCTTCTGGTAGAAAGTTCCGCAGCATACGACCCTCTGTCGTACCTGGTGGCTGAGTCAACCTTTTGCTGCTTGGTTGGTCGAAACATCGCCCAAGACAACCCAACATTTCGGTCACGTCTCCCAACTCGATACACAACACATGTGAGTGCCTGATGGCTGAGTGGACAGCACACGGGATCCGTAGTCCTGTAGACCGGGGATCAATCCCCGGCGATGGCGGAAACAATTGGGCAGAGTTTCTTTCGCCCTGATGCCCCTGTTACCTAGCAGTAAATAGGTACCTGGGAGTTAGACAGCTACTACGGGCTGCTTCCTGAGAGTGTGTAACAAAAGGTGGCCTGGTCGAGGACTGGGCCGCGGGGGACGCTAAGCCCCGAAATCATCTCAAGATAACGGTAAGAATGTGAACATTAAACATAATACAGGGTACAAAACACAATCAAATCTGCCCATAGTGGGAAAGCAACATGTAAAGGATTTGGGAATAATGATGTCTGACGACCTAACGTTTAGGGAGCATAACCAAGTATCAAGCAGTTACTTCCCTAGTCTTGCCTCTTTGCTTCTCCTTATTTAAGGACTATTCTCGCGGCGCGCGCTCGCTCGCTCGCTCTCTCTCTCTCTCTCTCTCTCTCTCTCTCTCTCTCTCTCTCTCTCTCTCTCTCTCTCTCTCTCTCTCTCTCTCTCTCTCTCTCTCTCTCTCTCTCTCGCTCTCTCTCTCTCTCTCAGAGACACACACACACACACACACACACACACACACACAGTGTATGTATGTTTGTGGATAGCGCCTGGGGGTCGTAGTTTTAATGGTTTGGGTTCGATTCCCGGCAGAGGCGAGAACAAATGGGCAGTTTTTTTCATCCTTGTGTACCTGTTCACCTAGCAGTAAATAGGTATCTGGGAGTTAGACAGCTGCTACGGGCTACTTCCTGGGGATGTGTCCGTGTGTTTGATATAAATATATGTAGTAGATAAAATAGAGGAAAATAGATTGATTAGAAAGGCGGGGTCAAAGAGCTAATAGCTCGATTCTGCAGACACAAATAGTAAATACAAATAGTAAATACACACACACACACACACACACACACACACACACACACACGTACAGGGGCTGGTGGCTGACTGGACAGCACGCTGGACGCGTGATCCTGTGGTCCCCGGGTTCGATTCCCGGCGCCGGCGAGAAACAATGGGCAGAGTTTCTTTCACCCTGATGCTCCTGTTACCTAGCATAACTGCTAGGTTATAAGGGGCATATATAGGGGCATAACTGGCAAACCCCTCACAGTGTTCAAGAGAGAACTGGATAAGCACCTCCAAAGGATACCTGATCAACCTGGCTGTGACTCATACGTCAGGCTGCGAGCAGCCGCGTCTAACAGCCTGGTTGATCAGTCCAGCAACCAGGAGGCCTGGTTGACCGGGCCGCGGGGACACTAAGCCCCGGAAGCACCTCAAGGTAGCCTCAAGGTAGCAGTAAATAGGTACCTGGGAGTTAGTCAGCTGTCACGGGCTGCTTCCTGGTGTGTGTGTGTGCGTGCGTGTGTGTGGGGAAAGAGGGAAGGGTTCGAAATTACAAGAGATGAGGTCAAGAGGCACCTGTTGGATCTGGACGTGAGAAAGACTTGGCCCGGACGAAATCTCGCCATGGGTATTGAAAGAGTGTGCAGGAGCACTTTGCTTGCCACTCTCCATAGTGTATAGTAGGTCACTGGAAACGGGAGACCTACCAGAAATATGGAAGACGGCGAATGTGGTCCCAATATACAAAAAGGGCGACAGGCAAGAGGCACTGAACTACAGGCCAGTGTCCTTGACTTGTATACCATGCAAGGTGATGGAGAAGATCGTGAGAAAAAAACCTAGTAACACATCTGGAAAGAAGGGACTTCGTGACAAATCGCCAACATGGGTTCAGGGAGGGTAAATCTTGTCTTACAGGCTTGATAGAATTCTACGATCAGGTGACAAAGATTAAGCAAGAAAGAGAAGGATGGGTGGACTGCATTTTCTTGGACTGTCGGAAAACCTTTGACACAGTACCTCATAAGAGGCTGATGCATAAGCTGGAGAGACTGGCAGGAGTGACTGGTACAAGGGTACACAGGAGGAAATTGAGGGCTCAAATAAGCCACAGAGATATTAGAAATAATTTTGTTAGTGTCAGAGTAGCAGACAAATGGAATGCATTAGGTAGTGATGTGGCTGACTCCATACACAATTTCAATATGTAGTGTAGTGTAGATATGATAGAGCCCAGTAGGCACAGGAACCTGTACATCAGTTGATTGACAGTTGACACACACACGGCTAAAGGAGCTGAACCTCACGTCCCTGGAAAACAGAAGAGTAAGGGGAGACATGATAACCACCTACAAAATTCTCAGGGGAATTGACAGGGTGGACAATGACAAACACTTTAGCACGGGTGGAACATCTAACATCCTGGTGTCTATCTACTACTAGGTGAACAGGAGTATCAGATGAAAAGGTCTTCGCAGATCGTTTCTGTCCAGGCTGGGGATTGCACCCAGGATTCTCTTTGGTCAGTCGTGGACCTGCGCGCGTGCCTGTGTGCGTGTGTATGCACATGCTTGCGTGCGTGTGTCTGTGTTCCTGCGTGCGTGCGTGCACCTGTGTGCCTGCATGCGTACGCCTGTGTGCCTGCGTGCGTACGCCTGTGTGCCTGCGTGCGTACGCCTGTGTGCCTGCGTGCGTACGCCTGTGTGCCTGCGTGCGTACGCCTGTGTGCCTGCGTGCGTACGCCTGTGTGCCTGCGTGCGTACGCCTGTGTGCCTGCGTGCGTACGCCTGTGTGCCTGCGTGCGTGTGCCTGCGTGCGTGCGCCTGTGTGCGTGCGTGCCTGATTCAATTTTTTTGCGTTTACGCTTACTAATTTGTATTGCTTTTTCCCGACAATATAATCATTCAAATATCCGTTTATTGTTTGGAAATGTTCTCGTTTAAACAATTTCCAGTCATCCAACAGTCATCCAACAGTCATCCAACAGAGTCATCCAATAGACCCGGGTCTACACAAGTCACTCAATAGACCCGGGTCTCCACAAGTCACCCAATAGACCCGAGTCTACACAAGTTACTCAATAGACCCGGGTCTTCACAAGTCACTCAATAGACCCAAGTCTACACAAGTCATCCAATAGACCCGGGTCTCCACAAGTCATCCAATAAACCCGGGTCTCCACAAGTCATCCAATAGACCCGGGTCTCCACAAGTCATCCAATAGACCCGGGTCTACACAAGTCATCCAATAGACCCGGGTCTCCACAAGTCATCCAATAGACCCGGGTCGACACAAGTCATCCAATAGACCCGGGTCTCCACAAGTCATCCAATAGACCCGGGTCTACACAAGTCATCCAATAGACCCGGGTCTACACAAGTCATCCAATAGACCCGGGTCTCCACAAGTCATCCAATAGACCTGGGTCTCCACAAGTCATCCAATAGACCTGGGTCTCCACAAGTCATCCAATAGACCCGGGTCTACACAAGTCACCCAATAGACCCGAGTCTACACAAGTTACTCAATAGACCCGGGTCTTCACAAGTCATCCAATAGACCCGGGTCTCCACAAGTCATCCAATAGACCCGGGTCTCCACAAGTCATCCAATAGACCCGGGTCTCCACAAGTCATCCAATAGACCCGGGTCTCCACAAGTCATCCAATAGACCCGGGTCTCCACAAGTCATCCAATAGACCCGGGTCTCCACAAGTCATCCAATAGAACCGAGTCTCCACAAGTCATCCAATAGACCCGGGTCTACACAAGTCACCCAATAGACCCGGGTCTCCACATGTCACCCAATAGACCCGAGTCTACACAAGTCACTCAATAGACTCGGGTCTACACAAGTCATCCAATAGACCCGGGTCTCCATAAGTCATCCAATAGACCCGGGTCTACACAAGTCATCCAATAGACCCGGCTCTACACAAGTCACCCAATAGACCCGGGTCTGCACAAGTCATCCAATAGACCCGGGTCTACACAAGTCATCCAATAGACCCGGGTCTACACAAGTCATCCAATAGACCCGGGTCTCCACAAGTCATCCAATAGACCCGGGACTACACAAGTCATCCAATAGACCCGGGTCTACACTACAGTCATCCAATAGACCCGGGTCTACACTACAGTCATCCAATAGACCCGCGTCTACACTACAGTCATCCAATAGACCCGGGTCTCCACAAGTCATCCAATAGACCCGGGTCTACACAAGTCATCCAATAGACCCGGGTCTACACAAGTCATCCAATAGACCCGGGTCTACACAAGTCATCCAATAGACCCGGGTCTACACAAGTCATCCAATAGACCCGGGTCTCCACAAGTCATCCAATAGACCCGGGTCTACACAAGTCATCCAATAGACCCGGGTCTACACAAGTCATCCAATAGACCCGGGACTACACAAGTCATCCAATAGACCCGGGTCTCCACAAGTCATCCAATAGACCCGGGTCTACACAAGTCATCCAATAGACCCGGGTCTACACAAGTCATCCAATAGACCCGGGACTACACAAGTCATCCAATAGACCCGGGTCTACACAAGTCATCCAATAGACCCGGGTCTACACAAGTCATCCAATAGACCCGGGACTACACAAGTCATCCAATAGACCCGGGTCTACACAAGTCATCCAATAGACCCGGGACTACACAAGTCATCCAATAGACCCGGGTCTACACAAGTCATCCAATAGACCCGGGTCTACACAAGTCATCCAATAGACCCGGGACTACACAAGTCATCCAATAGACCCGGGTCTACACAAGTCATCCAATAGACCCGGGTCTACACAAGTCATCCAATAGACCCGGGTCTACACAAGTCATCCAATAGACCCGGGACTACACAAGTCATCCAATAGACCCGGGTCTACACAAGTCATCCAATAGACCCGGGTCTACAAAAGTCATCCAATAGACCCGGGTCTACACAAGTCATCCAATAGACCCGGGTCTACACAAGTCATCCAATAGACCCGGGTCTCCACAAGTCGTCCAATAGACCCGGGTCTACACAAGTCATCCAATAGACCCGGGTCTCCACAAGTCATCCAAAAGACCCGGGTCTACACAAGTCACCCAATAGACCCGGGTTTTCACAAGTCATCCAATAGACCCGGGTCTACACAAGTCATCCAATAGACCCGGGTCGCCACAAGTCACCCAATAGACCCGGGTCGCCACAAGTCACCCAATAGACACGGGACTACACAAGTCACCCAATAGACCCGGGTCGCCACAAGTCACCCAATAGACCCGGGACTACACAAGTCACCCAATAGACCCGGGACTACACAAGTCACCCAATAGACCCGGGTCGCCACAAGTCATCCAATAGACCCGGGACTACACAAGTCATCCAATAGACCCGGGTCTACACAAGTCATCCAATAGACCCGGGTCTACACAAGTCATCCAATAGACCCGGGTCTCCACAAGTCATCCAATAGACCCGGGTCGCCACAAGTCACCCAATAGACCCGGGACTACACAAGTCACCCAATAGACCCGGGTCTATGTTGAGTATTGTCATAAACAACATCCTGGTGTTTTGCATCTCAAAAAACTATTTAATAAATCCCAATAAACCCGCCATGATTGTTAAAAGATGTACGGGTTTCGTAAGGATCCTGTTATTGACCCTCACGAGCCTCTCGTACCCCCCAACACCTTAAGAAATGTCAAGAAATATTGACCTAAATATATTACTCTTGGTTTAATCTACGACAGAGAAGGCGGAGGGAGCAGACGCCCCCTAATTTAAAGGAGTTATTTCCTAGTGGGATGGACAGTAATAGCCTCGACAGAGACCGTCCAACCTGTCCAACCTGTCTATTTTGACGTCAAAATCCCTAACGAATAAAATATGATGTAGTATGAATCACAGCGCCTCACAAACATCTATGTCCGGAGAGGTATGAGGTTCGGGTGGTTTTGTAGGCTATTTTCTGTCCGTTGTGGTGACGGGAGAGGACGGGCGGGTCCAGCGGTCTAGTGACGGGGCTTAACTCATACTGTTTTCGATAACACAGAATTACTCGAGGAGTGAGTACCTTCCCACACGCCAGTGTGGGCGCGGGGCGCGGCTCCCCCCATCTGTTGTGGTGATTGGTTGATGGTGGACCCCGGTGATGAGTGGGGGGGGGGTGTAGTGGTGTGGTGTAGTGGTGACCAGAGAGAGACCTGAAAGAGACCATATAGACCAGAGAGAGGCCTGAGAGAGACCAGAAAGAGATCAGAGAGATATGTGAGACCAGTGAGAGACCAGAGAGACCTGTAAGAGACCAGGGAAAGACCTGAAAGAAACCAGAGAGACCATAGAGAGACCTGAGAGAGTCCTGAGACCAGAGACCTGAGACCAAAGAGACCTGAGACCAGAGAGAGACCAGAGAGAGAGGTAGAGGCTGGGAGAGAGAGAGACACCAGCAGGAGAGAGTGTGGGGTAGTGTTTATTGGTGGCCCGTAAAGATGTCCGCGCGAAAATTAACGTGGGGGAAGTAATGGGTCTGGAGGGGCGGGGGGGGGAGGAGAAGAAAACCTCCAGACAATTCTCTCCTTGTCTTATTTCCTCCGGAGAATTGTGCTTCTCCCTGAGCGTCTTGACTTGGCCTTGTTTGGACTGTGTGTGTGTGTGTGTGTGTGTGTGTGTGTGTGTGTGTGTGTGTGTGTGTGTGTGTGTGTGTACTCACCTAGTTGTGCTTGCGGGGGTTGAGCTTTGGCTCTTTGGTCCCGCCTCTCAACCGTCAAAATGATCAGTGTGTACTCACCTATTTGTACTCACCTAGTTGTGTCTGCAGAATCGAGCATTGACTCTTGGATCCCGCCTTTCCAGCTATCGGTTGTTTACAGCAATGACTCCTGTCCCATTTCCCTATCATACCTAGTTTTAAAAGTATGAATAGTATTTGCTTCCACAACCTGTTCCCCAAGTGCATTCCATTTTTCCACTACTCTCACGCTAAAAGAAAACTTCCTAACATCTCTGTGACTCATCTGAGTTTCCAGTTTCCACCCATGTCCCCTCGTTCTGTTATTATTACGTGTGAACATTTCATCTATTTCCACTTTGTCAATTCCCCTGAGTATTTTATATGTCCCTATCATATCTCCTCTCTCCCTTCTTTTCTCTTGTGTCGTAAGGTTCAGTTCCTTCAGCCGCTCTTCATATCCCATCCCTCGTAACTCTGGGACAAGCCTCGTCGCAAACCTCTGAACCTTCTCCAGTTTCTTTATGTGTTTCTTCAGGTGGGGGCTCCATGATGGCGCGGCATACTCTAAGACGGGTCTCACGTAGGCAGTGTAAAGCGCCCTAAAAGCCTCCTCATTTAGGTTTCTGAATGTAGTTCTAATTTTCGCCAGTGTAGAGTACGCTGCTGTCGTTATCCTATTTATATGTGCCTCAGGAGTTAGATTAGGTGTCACATCCACTCCCAGGTCTCTTTCTCGAATCGTTACAGGTAGGCTGTTCCCCTTCATTGTGTACTGTCCCTTTGGTCTCCTGTCACCTGATCCCATTTCCATAACTTTACATTTACTGGTGTTAAACTCCAATAGCCATTTCCCTGACCATCTCTGCAGCCTGTTTAAGTCCTCTTGGAGGATCCTACAATCCTCGTCTGTCACAACTCTTATCATTAATTTTGCGTCATCCGCAAACATTGACATGTATGATTCCACTCCTGTAAACATATCATTTACGTAAATTAGAAAGAGGATTGGTCCCAGCACCGATCCTTGAGGTACTCCACTTGTTACTGTTCGCCAGTCCGACTTCTCGCCCCTTACCATTACCCTCTGGCTCCTTCCTGTTAGGTAGTTCTTCACCCATACTAGGGCCTTTCCGCTTACTCCTGCCTGCCTCTCAAGTTTGTATAGCAGTCTCATGTGCGGTACCGTATCAAAGGCCTTTTGGCAGTCAAGAAATATGCAGTCTGCCCAGCCTTCTCTGTCCTGCCTTATCCTCGTTACTTTATCATAGAATTCTAAAAGGTTTGTTAGGCATGATTTCCCTGTCCAGAACCCATGTTGGTGCTTGTTTACAAACCCAATGCTCTCCAGGTGCTCAACAAGTCTTAGCCTAATTATTCTTTCAAGTATTTTGCAGGGGATGCTTGTCAGTGATACGGGTCTGTAGTTAAGTGCCTCCTCCCTATCACCTTTTTTGAAAATCGGTACGACATTTGCCTCCTTCCAGCAACTGGGCAATTCTCCCGACATAAGTGACTCATTAGAGATCATTGCCAGAGGCACGCTGAGAGCCTGCGCTGCCTCTTTAAGTATCCACGGTGATACTTTGTCTGATCCAACAGCTTTATTTGCATCCAGTGTTGTCAACTGTTTCATTACATCCTCTGCTGTCACCTCTATATCTGATAGTCTTTCATCTTGGGTAATCTCTTCTAACAATGGGAGCTGCTCAGGCTCGGTTGTGAACACTCCATGGAATTTTGCATTCAGTACCTCGCAGATTTCCTTGTCGCTTTCTGTATATGCCCCTTCTGTTTTCCTCAGTCTTGTCACTTGGTCATTTACCGACATCTTCCTTCTTATATGGCTATGTAGTAATTTTGGTTGCTTTTTCGCTTTGACTGCAATATCATTCTCATAATTTCTTTCCGACACTCGTCTTATGTTAATGTAATCATTCCTAGCTCTGTTACATCTAATCCTGTTGTCCTCTGTCCTTTGTCTTCTGTACTTCCTCCACTCCCTCCTGCTTCTCACCTTTGCTTCCTGACACTGTCTATTAAACCATGGGTTATTATATTCCCTCCTGCTTTTTTTCCTTTATTGTTGGAATAAATCTCTCTTCAGCCTCCTTGCATTTCAATATGACTTGGTTCATCATACCTTGCACTGTTTTTCCTCTAAGTTCTTCCTCCCACTGCACTTCTCCCAGGTAGTCCCTTATCCTTCTGTAGTCCCCTTTTCTGTAATCAAGTCTCCTTTCCCGGACCTCTTGTCCTTTGGTCACAATTTTAAGCTCCATCATGTAGTCAAAGACTAGGACACAATGGTCACTAGCTCCTAGTGGTATTTCATGTTCCAACTGCTCGATGTCTTCTACATTCTGGGTGAAAATGAGATCTAATAGGCTGGGCGTATCCCCTCCTCTTTCCCTAGTATCTTCTTTCACATGCTGTGTTAGGAAATTCCTGTCAATAACGTCTACCAGCTTCGCTCCCCAGGTCTCCTCCCCGCCACGGGGATTCCTCGTTTCCCAATCTATCTCTCCGTGATTTAGGTCCCCCATGACCAGCAGCTTCGCTCTCATTCTATGCGCTAAAGTTGCTGCCTCTGCAGTTCATCTATACATGTCTTGTTGCTGTCCTCGTACTCCTGCCTGAGCCTTCTACTGTTTGGTGGGGGATTGTAGAGTATCAAGATTACAATCTTCTTCCCATCCACTGTCAGAGTTCCATGTATGAAGCTAGTGCTTTCAATGGTACCCGGATTTTCCAGCTCATCAAACTTCCATTTCCGCTTTATTAGTAGTGCCACTCCTCCTCCCTGTCTCTGTGTCCTTTCTTTTCTTATCACCTGGTACCCCTCTGGAAAGATTGCATCCGAGATCATGCCATTTATTTTAGTTTCCACTATTGCCACTATGTCTGGGTCTGCCTCACTAACTCTTTCTTTTATCTCTTCTGCTTTATTGGCTACCCCATCAGCATTGGTGTACCAAACCTTGAGACTCTTGTTGGAAACTCGGGTGTCAGAGTTCCCCCTTTCACCGGGGGTCTGGGGGGAACTGGAGGGTGTCCGGGGGGTAAGTGGGGGCTGTGGGGGTGAGTGGGGGGGTGCCTGGGAGTGCCTGGTAGGCGAATGGGGTCTGGGCATCTAGGGGGGTAGGAAGGGCATAATGGGTCTGAAAGTTAGGGGTCTGAATAGCATAGGGGGGTTGAGAAATAGTGAGACTGAGAGTCAGATAGAGGTTGAGAGGTTGGGGGGGAGAGGGATACTGAGGGCAGAGGGCTGAGATGAGAATGGAGCATGGGTGCTGGGAGTGGAAGAGAGGGTGTATTATTTAGGGGGGAATCGGGGGTAGGTGGGGGTTTTGGGGTAGAAGAGGGGAAGAGGGAGATGGGGGAAGGTGTTAGGGGGTCACAAGGTGAGGGGGTTAAATGTGGGCTGGAGGTGCATAGGAGGGGTGAGGGTTGGGTGGGGTTTGGGGGTGAGTGGAAGAGGGGTGCAGTGGAAGCTGGGATGGAGTAGATGGAATTGAAGTCAATGGGGTAGAAGGGGCAGGGGAGTAGGAAGGGGTAGTTGGGGAGGGAGGATGGGAAGATGGGTTTGGGGAGGGCATGGCTTGACCCACTGGGGTCGTTGACAGGTGTGATGTAGCAGGGGCAGGGGAATCGTTGGGGAGGTGCAAATGTGGAAGGGACAGGGGGGTTTTGGGAGGCTGAGGCAGGGGGGAGGTATAGGAGGGCTGAGTTGGGGAGGATGCGACCTGGGAGGTGACCAGGGAGGTGGCCTGGGAGGTGACCTGGGATGTGACCTGGGAGGTGACCTGGGATGTGACCTGGGAGGTGAGACTACCTGAGAGGCTAGTTCGGTGTCGTTGTTGCCATCTATTCTTATGGGCTATTTGCTCATCTTTCGTCATAAACCTCTCTATAAACACATTGTAATGGGTTTCACTTCCTCTGAGTAAATGCTTGTTCCTCATTATGTACTCCACAGCCTCCTCATTGGAGAATTGAACCAGAACAGGTCTATTCTTGGTACAATTGTGAGGTCCAACCCGGCGGCTGATATCCACCTCGTGTTCTGCCATTCCTGCTCCAATACATCTCAATATCTCGTGCAATTCGTATTTTTCCGTTTCTATTCTCTCTTGTCTTGTTGGTGCCCCAGATTCGAATAATCCATGTATTATAATAGACCGTCTCCTCAGTAATTCATTGTCATGCTGGTAGCCTGTCCCCTGGGGATTCTCCATCCCAACCGCAGTCACTAACCCATCCCCCACTAATCCTCTGTCCTTAGCCATGCTGTTAATCCTTCCTAATTCGTTTGTGATACGAGCACATTCCCTCTCCCAGTCCTCTCTTCCCTTCCTAATCTCTCCCTGAACATAGAGCATAAGTTCTTGTTTCTGCCTCTCTACCGCATCCTGTATTTGCTGAAATAACTCACTTTTAATCCCTTGAATTAGATCCTCCATCCAATCGCTCCTTCTCTCTACAAATTTCCCTATTAATTTGTCTATAAATCTGTCCTCCTCCTCATCCCTGCTGGTGATTGACCTTGAACCCCTTCTAGTCATTGCAGTAACAATCTAGCCAAAAAGGCGCTCCTCAGTACCTTGCACAATCTGCAGCACAAACAGGCGAGAAAGTACTCCACGCGGCTGGTCAAGATGTGAGGTCGCTGCGTCCCGCGTCACAGCTGGTGAGGTCACTAGTGGTGAGGTCACTCCGGCTCCACAATTTCACAATACCACGATGTACTCGACACTTATTTTCAGTGGTGGTGTTTGTACTCTTTTTCTTCACTTTCTTGTGGTTTGAGTGAGCTTACTAGTTATTCAATCACTCATATACACTCATATACGCATATACACTGATTATTCCCCCCAATTCACTAGCTACGCAAGAGCTTCCCAGACCCTTCTGACCTCCGCGGCTGTGTGTGTGTGTGTGTGTGTGTGTGTGTGTGTGTGTGTGTGTGTGTGTGCGCGTGTGTGTGTGTTTAACCTGGAGTCAGGAGGCCGTGTGTGTCTCCTGGTATGTACAAAGTGGCTACATATGGTAGTGTCCTGCACATATGTAGCAAAAGTTTGGGTACCATTTAGACAGGTTCTGTCATTAAGTGAGTCCAACAGTCACATGTGTGTGCAGTTGTAGACAGTTCACATAAGGGGCTTCTTAGTGTCACAAATCAGCCAATTGGAAGGTTTCTTTAGTTAAGTAAGGAAGGAATTATCAGGGGGAAAGCACTAGAGAGAGAGACCATAGAAAGAGACCACAATTCACAATTATGGTCTCATGATCCACAATTCCCCAAGCCATTACGACTATACAGCACTGGAAATGGCTCAAGAATGGGGATGTTATGGGGGAAGGAAGGAATGGTGCCCAACCACTTAAGCACAGTCGGGGGGGATTGAACGCCGACCTGCATGAAGCGAGGCCGTCGCTCTACCGTCCAGCCCAACTGATTGGACATAACTCATACAGAGCAAGTTGGAGGCCAGTTGTTATTGCTTAGTTACCCTAAGTTACTCTGGGAGCCGGTCGGCCGAGCGGACAGCACGCTGGACTTGTGATAGTCTGGTCCTGGGTTCGATCCCAGGCGCCGGCGAGAAACAATGGGCAGAGTTTCTTTCACCCTATGCCCCTGTTACCTAGCAGTAAAATAGGTACCTGGGTGTTAGTCAGCTGTCACGGGCTGCTTCCTGGGGGTGGAGGCCTGGTCGAGGACCGGGCCGCGGGGACACTAAAGCCCCGAAATCATCTCAAGATAACCTACCTGCACAATAACGGGTAGACAGAATACGCCAGGGGACACACAACTGATATACAGGTGTATACGGGACACATAACTGATATACAGGTGTATACGGGACACATAACTGATATACAGGTGTATACGGGACACACAACTGATATACAGGTGTATACGGGACACACAACTGATATACAGGTGTATACGGGACACATAACTGATATACAGGTGTATACGGGACACATAACTGATATACAGGTGTATACGGGAGGTATAAGTGACATACAGGTGTATACGGGACACACAACTGATATACAGGTGTATACGGGATATAACTGATATACAGGTGTATACGGGAGGTATAAGTGATATACAGGTGTATACGGGTACAGCTACGGGTAAACAAATACAGCTATAACTACACAGATATGTATATTATCTTTTTATATACATATGTCAGTCTTTTTTGTATTTGGAGAATGAATCTTTTATCAAATTCAACAGGCACTAACATGTAGCTTTAATTTGCAGGTAAGGTCGACACAGTGGTGGGCCCAGTCCTTCGGTGGGCTCAATATGCAGGAAAGGTCGACACAGTGGTGGGCCCAGTCCTTCGGTGGACTCAATATGCAGGAAAGGTCGACACAGTGGTGGGCCCAGCCCTCAGGTGGGCTCAATATGCAGGTAAGGTCGACACAGTGGTGGGCCCAGCCCTCAGGTGGGCTCAATATGCAGGTAAGGTCGACACAGTGGTGGGTCCAGTCCTCAGGTGGGCTCAATATGCAAGTAAGGTCGACACAGTGGTTGGCCCAGCCCTCAGGTGGGCTCAATATGCAAGTAAGGTCGACACAGTGGTTGGCCCAGCCCTCAGGTGGGCTCAATATGCAAGTAAGGTCGACACAGTGGTGGACCCAGCCCTCAGGTGGGCTCAATATGCAAGTAAGGTCGACACAGTGGTGGGCCCAGCCCTCATGTGGGCTCAATATGCAGGTAAGGTCGACACAGTGGTGGGCCCAGCCCTCAGGTGGGCTCAATATGCAAGTAAGGTCGACACAGTGATGGGCCCAGCCCTCAGGTGGGCTCAATATGCAAGTAAGGTCGACACAGTGGTGGGCCCAGCCCTCAGGTGGGCTCAATATGCAAGTAAGGTCGACACTGTGGTGGGCCCAGCCCTCAGGTGGGCTCAATATGCAAGTAAGGTCGACACAGTGGTGGGCCCAGCCCTCAGGTGGGCTCAATATGCAAGTAAGGTCGACACTGTGGTGGGCCCAGCCCTCAGGTGGGCTCAATATGCAGGTAAGGTCGACACAGTGGTGGGCCCAGCCCTCAGGTGGGCTCAATATGCAGGTAAGGTCGACACTGTGGTGGGCCCAGCCCTCAGATGGGCTCAATATGCAAGTAAGGTCGACACAGTGGTTGGCCCAGCCCTCAGGTGGGTCTAAGGCCCAGTGGCCAGATTCACGAAAGCACTTACGGAAGCACTTTGAGGAAAGATGAACATGTTCGTAAGTGCTTGGGTAAGTGCTTTCGTGAATCTGGCCCCAGGTCTGCCAGGTGCAGCTCTGGGCTACACAGAAACAATGTAAATGATCAAATACAAACTGTTTTACACAGTTTGTAAAACAGTTTTTTATGTAAAAGAAAACAAACTGTGTTAATTTGAAGAGTTGATCCCTCCAGACACGTATTTGATTCGGTTGATCTTGTGGGTATTTTCTCGCCAAGCTTGTGTCCCGGGGGTTGAGCTCTAGCTCCTGTGTGCGGCCTCTCCAGCCTCAGTCGATTGGGGTCTATTAATTTGTGTGTGTGTGTGTGTGTGTGTACTCACCTATATGTGCTTGCAGGATCGAGCATTGACTCTTGGATCCCGCCTTTCTAGCTATCGGTTGTTTACAGCAATGACTCCTGTCCCATTTCCCTATCATATCTAGTTTTAAAAGTATGAATAGTATTTGCTTCCACAACCTGTTCCCCAAGTGCATTCCATTTTTCTACTACTCTCACGCTAAAAGAAAACTTCCTAACATCTCTGTGACTCATCTGAGTTTCCAGTTTCCACCCATGTCCCCTCGTTCTGTTATTATTACGTGTGAACATTTCATCTATTTCCACTTTATCAATTCCCCTGAGTATTTTATATGTCCCTATCATATCTCCTCTCTCCCTTCTTTTCTCTAGTGTCGTTAGGTTCAGTTCCTTCAGCCGCTCTTCATATCCCATCCCTCGTAACTCTGGGACAAGCCTCGTCGCAAACCTCTGAACCTTCTCCAGTTTCTTTGTGTTTCTTCAGGTGGGGGCTCCATGATGGCGCGGCATACTCTAAGACGGGTCTCACGTAGGCAGTGTAAAGTGCCCTAAAAGCTTCCTCATTTAGGTTTCTGAATGAAGTTCTAATTTTCGCCAGTGTAGAGTACGCTGCTGTCGTTATCCTATTTATATGTGCCTCAGGAGTTAGATTAGGTGTCACATCCACTCCCAGGTCTCTTTCTCGAATCGTTACAGGTAGGCTGTTCCCCTTCATTGTGTACTGTCCCTTTGGTCTCCTGTCACCTGATCCCATTTCCATAACTTTACATTTACTGGTGTTAAACTCCAGTAGCCATTTCCCTGACCATCTCTGCAACCTGTTTAAGTCCTCTTGGAGGATCCTACAATCCTCGTCTGTCACAACTCTTCTCATTAATTTTGCGTCATCCGCAAACATTGACATTGACATGTGTGTGTGTGTGTATGTGTGTGTGTGTGTGTGTGTGTGTGTGTGTGTGTGTGTGTGTGTGTGTGATTTTTTTGTTTAATCTTGAAGGTCATCTGCACATATTGGGAAGATTTGTTCAGTGTTTGAAGATCAGGTTATGTATTGTATTATGTATTTGAATTTATTAGAATACTTGAAAGATATGTGAGAACATTAATATTTGTCCAATATTCTTTACCAAATAGTTCAGGAGTTTTCACTCTAAATTAAATGTTTTAAATAAATAATTTATTAAATAAATTAGACAAATTACCATTGTGCAAACTGCAATTTTCTCTGTTTTATAAGAGCAATTCTGGACTCGAACCGGGGTTCAAGATTTTGTTTTATGATCTGGTGAATTTCCAGTCAGTCCTCATCAATAGAAGCCAAATGCTCGTTAATCCAGCCACCAAACCCTCTGTTTATGTATTGAAAACGGTTTCTCATGCCTCCAACCCGTCCTCAGGCAATGTTCATTCCATCCAGCGGTCGACCCCAAACACGTATTCATAAACTGTAAAATGCTGATCATTCAAAATAGGAATTTTCTCAAATATAAATTATTATTGCTATATATTTAGACAAATTGTACATATTTAGGCACTGGTTAGGTTAGGTGTTTAAGTTCTGTTGGCGATTATTTGTATTTGTAGTACGTGGGTGAAGCATTTACAGCGTTGTGGTTCGAACAAAATCCGTCAGTGAAGCACTTGTTCCGGAAGTGTTCGGAAGTCATCAGTTATGAGTCGTCTGTAAACCGTTTTTCATTCATAAACAGCTGGGGGTTTGGCGGGTGGATGGAATCACCATTTAGCCTTTGTTTACATGGACGGGCCGCACACCTCACAACTGATGACTTTAGAACATTTCTCGAACAGTGCTTCGCTGACCACCTCTGTTCGAATCGCAAGTCTGTAAATGTACGTCAAATGTAACCCACGATTTTAAAATACAAATACTTGCTAACAGAATATATACACCTAACCTAACCTACGTCTAAGTATACAGAGAGGGAGAGAGAGAGAGAGAGAGAGAGAGAGAGAGAGAGAGAGAGAGAGAGAGAGAGAGAGAGAGAGAGACTTTTATAATAGCAATAATATTTTATATGAGAACAAACCTATGTTAATACAAAGTATGTTTAAATCAGTGAGTGCTTCCTGGTGCATGGCACTGGCTTTAACGAGCCTTCGCCTGAGGGACAGGTTGTAAATTGCAGTTTAATTCGATACTTTTATTTTAATTTACCGGTTTTATATGTTCCATTTTGGTTGTGACGTGTTGAGAGTATGGCGAGAATACTTACAAGTTCATATAAACATGAAACCTTTAACCAGCGGCTTGATGCGGTGCTTCGTAAAGTTGGTAAGACTTGTTACTCTTGCTGAGTGGTAGTGGTTGCTCGGGAGCCGGTCGGCCGAGCGGACAGCAAGCTGGACTTGTGATCCTGTGGTCCCGGGTTCCATCCCGGGCGCCGGCGAGAAACAATGAGCAGAGTTTCTTTCACCCTATGCCCCTGTTACCTAGCAGTAAAATAGGTACCTGGGTGTTAGTCAGCTGTCACGGGCTGCGTCCTGGGGGGTGTAGGCCTAGTCGAGGACCGGGCCGCGGGGACACTAAAGCCCCGAAATAATCTCAAGATAATCTCAAAAAGATAGTGTGGCAACTATCTAAGACAAGTTGCCGGGTTCAGTGCATATTGTTGACGTCTTGGAGACAGATATTATCCCTCGAGGAGCGCTAGTAGTGACCTGCGAAGGTTTCAAGATGACATCTTAAGAGCCACTTAGTCGCGTTAGTTATTCAACCTGCTCTTAAGTGCCTTGTTAATATAGTGTGTTTTTTATGACTGGTAGTTCTGTCGGTGGTTTCCAACCACTTGGGCTGGTCGTTATAGAGCGACGGTCTCGCTTCATGCAGGTCGGCGTGCAATCCCCGATCGTTCAAGTGGTTGGGCACCATTCCTTTCCCCCCCGTCCTATCCCAAATCTTTATCCTGACCCCTTCCAAGTGCTATATAGTCGTGATGGCTTGCCCCTTACCCCTGATTGGTCCCTTCCCCTTCCCTTCCCTGCCCTCCCATCTCGAGGTGATGGGGCGTCTATATATAAATACATGAACGAAGCCAACTCCGCTTATAACTCCCAAGTTCGCTATAATGTACACATTAACCCATAAACAAAGTATCGCCTAAAAGCTCGCCCCAGAATTATGTAAGATTGAGCATGTAAAAAGGTTTGAGTAATAGAGTCGATGCTAGAAATGAGACGAAGGAAACATGATCAAGACATATAAAATACTCTAAAGACTTGAATGTGTGGGGAAAATATGAAATATCCACATTGAATACCAGTTAACCAATAGGACGTATGGGACCAAAGCTGGAGTGAGAGATGAGCCACAGAAACGTGAGAAAGTACTCAACTGGTGTAAGAGTGTCAGAGAGTTGGCTCGAACCCCACCACCAGGGTTTAGAAACCAACTCAATCTGTAAATTCTAAAGCAGAATTGATGGAATCTATCGTAGGTCGGGAGTCATTACATTACATGATCTTTGTGGGAACCGACCTGTGAGATTTATATTTATTTAATTTATATGAATTTATATTTACGTTAATTTATATACTTCGATAGCAATTTGTATAATGATAAGTGGACTGTATTTCTGCAATAATCTCATAATCTCACAAATTGATCCTTTACACATTAGGGGGGTTTATATTATTTATATATATATATGCAGGCAATCAAATTACAGTATTAACTACATACATTGAAAAGGTTCCTTATCTTATTTGTACAGCAAGCTTTAGTCCACCAGGTATAACTAGGTTGTAGACGCCACATTTTTCCTCTTTGAGGTAGCTTCCATCACCCTGGTAACTGATGCACAAAAGATACTTCCTCGTCTTGACCTGTCAAAAGGGCGCTAACTGTCAAGCCAGATACCTATATATGACAAGCTATATCAGAGAAAATACTGTACATGGAACAATGAAGACCTGGGCTAATTACCTTTAGTTTGAGGCTATCTCGTGCTCTAACCGGCCAACCCTACCCAATGACATTAATGGCCACTAATGATAGATAATGGGTTTCGGAAAGAACACTTAAATTGATTTGTTGACAGCGTGTTGAAGATGGTACACCTTTGGTTTCCATAACACTACGTCCAAGTAAATTTAACAGGAGCCATATTTGCTCCTGTGAGCCTCTGGTCTAATAACAACAACAATGGCTGCCCTCCCTCACCCTGACGCCTGGCTTACATTGTCCAGATGTCAATAAGTGATAGAAGGGTCACATTTACTCTACTTTAATACTGATAATTAAGTTAATTTATATGAGATGTTTTATGATGGTAAAGTCCAAAGACTAATGTATTTAAGAATAATTCCCAGCAGAATAGCTGGTGAATTTATAATGGTATGTGGTGATGATATCCCGTTTTCTTTAGACGGTAATTCCACTACAAGTTACGTTTTCTATGGGTAACTTGTTGGTAATACAGCAGCAATTATTATCTGTCTGTATGATATATTAAATGGTGTCGGATTTTCCGACAATCTTAGCTGCAAAGGCGGGGCCCAAGAGTTTATGCTCGATCCTGCAGCAGTGACAACACACACACACACACACACACACACACACACACACACACACACACACACACACATAGTTTCAAAGCGTTATATGACAAAGAGTGCTGGGAAGACGGGACACCACGAGCGTAGCTCTCATCCTGTAACTACACTTAGGTAATTACACACACACACACATGGGGCGTCGGTGGCTGTGTGGTTAGATCGCTGGTCACGTAATCCTGTGGCCCGGATTCGATTCCCGGCGCCGGCGAGAAACAAAAATAGGCAGAATTTATTTCACCCTGATGCTCCTGTTACCTAGCAGTAAATAGGTACCTGGAAGTTAGACAGCTGTTACGGGCTGCTTCCTATGTGTATGTGTGTACTCACCTTGTGTTTGCGGAGGTTGAGCTCTGGCTCTTTGGTCCCGCCTCTCAACTGTCAAACAACAGGTGTACAGATTCCTGAGCCTATTGGGCTCTATCATATCTACACTTGAAACTGTGTATGGAGTCAGTCTCCACCACATCACTGCCTAATGCATTCCATCCGTTAACTACTCTGACACTGAAAAAGTTCTTTCTCTGTGGCTCATGTGGCTCAAAAGTCTCTGTGGCTCATGTGGGCACTCAGTTTGCACCTGTGTCCCCTTGTTCGCGTACCACCAGTGTTGAATAGTTTATCTTTGTCTACCCTGTCAATACCCCCGAGGATTTTGTAGGTAGTGATCATGTCTCCCCTTACTCTTCTGTCTTCCAATGTCGTAAGGTGCATCTCTCGCAGCCTTTCCTCATAACTCATGTCTCTTAGTTCCGGGACTAGTCTAGTGGCATACCTCTGAACGTTTTCCAGCTTCGTCTCGTGCTTGACAAGGTACGGGCTCCATGCTGGGGCCGCATACTCCAGGATTGGTCTTACATATATGGTATACAATATTCTGAATGATTCCTTACACAGTTTCCTGAAGGCTGTTCTGATGTTAGCCAGCCTCGCATATGCCGCAGACGTTATTCTTTTTATGTGAGCTTCAGGAGACAGGTTTGGTGTGATATCAACTCCTAGATCTTTCTCTCTGTCCGTTTCATTAAGTACTTCATCTCCTATTCTGTATCCTGTGTCTGGCCTCCTGTTTCCACCGCCTAGTTTCATTACTTTGCATTTACTCGGGTTGAACTTGAGCAGCCATTTGCTGGACCATTCATTCAGTCTGCCTAGGTCATCTTGTAGCCTCCTACTGTCCTCCTCTATTTCAATCTGTGTGTGTGTGTGTACTCACCTATTTGTACTCACCTATTTGTGCTTGCAGGATCGAGCATTGACTCTTGGATCCCGCCTTTCAAGCTATCGGTTGTTTACAGCAATGACTCCTGTCCCATTTCCCTATCATACCTAGTTTTAAAAGTATGAATAGTATTTGCTTCCACAACCTGTTCCCCAAGTGCATTCCATTTTTCCACTACTCTCACGCTAAAAGAAAACTTCCTAACATCTCTGTGACTCATCTGAGTTTCCAGTTTCCACCCATGTCCCCTCGTTCTGTTATTATTACGTGTGAACATTTCATCTATTTCCACTTTGTCAATTCCCCTGAGTATTTTATATGTCCCTATCATATCTCCTCTCTCCCTTCTTTTCTCTAGTGTCGTAAGGTTCAGTTCCTTCAGACGCTCTTCATATCCCATCCCTCGTAACTCTGGGACAATCCTCGTCGCAAACCTCTGAACCTTCTCCAGTTTCTTTGTGTTTCTTCAGGTGGGGGCTCCATGATGAGGCGGCATACTCTAAGACGGGTCTCACGTAGGCAGTGTAAAGCGCCCTAAAAGCCTCCTCATTTAGATTTCTGAATTAAGTTCTAATTTTCGCCAGTGTAGAGTACGCTGCTGTCGTTATCCTATTTATATGTGCCTCAGGAGTTAGATTAGGTGTCACATCCACTCCCAGGTCTGTTTCTCGAATCGTTACAGGTAGGCTGTTCCCCTTCATTGTGTACTGTCCCTTTGGTCTCCTGTCACCTGATCCCATTTCCATAACTTTACATTTACTGGTGTTGAACTCCAGTAGCCATTTCCCTGACCATCTCTGCAACCTGTTTAAGTCCTCTTGGAGGATCCTACAATCCTCGTCTGTCACAACTCTTCTCATTAATTTTGCGTCATCCACAAACATTGACATGTATGATTCCATTCCTGTAAACATATCATTTACGTAAATTAGAAAGAGGATTGGTCCCAGCACCGATCCTTGAGGTACTCCACTTGTTACTGTTCGCCAGTCCGACTTCTCGCCCCTTACCATTACCCTCTGGCTCCTTCCTGTTAGGTAGTTCTTCACCCATACTAGGGCCTTTCCGCTTACTCCTGCCTGCCTCTCAAGTTTGTATAGCAGTCTCATGTGCAGTACTGTATCAAAGGCCTTTTGGCAGTCAAGAAATATGCAGTCTGCCCAGCCTTCTCTGTCCTGCCTTATCCTTGTTACTTTATCATAGAATTCTAAAAGGTTTGTTAGGCATGATTTCCCTGTCCAGAACCCATGTTGGTGCTTGTTTACAAACCCAATGCTCTCCAGGTGCTCAACAAGTCTTAGCCTAATTATTCTTTCAAGTATTTTGCAGGGGATGCTTGTCAGTGATACAGGTCTATCGTTAAGTGCCTCCTTCCTGTAGGGAGGAGGCACTAAGACTGTCCCTCCCTGAGACTGTAAAAGACAGATTTCTTGAAGATCGGTACGACATTTGCCTTCTTCCAGCAACTGGGCAATTCTCCCGACATAAGTGACTCATTAAAGATCATTGCCAGAGGCACGCTGAGAGCCTGCGCTGCCTCTTTAAGTATCCACGGTGATACTTTGTCTGGTCCAACAGCTTTATTTGCATCCAGTGTTGTCAACTGTTTCATTACATCCTCTGCTGTCACCTCTATATCTGATAGTCTTTCATCTAGGGTAATCTCTTCTAACAATGGGAGCTGCTCAGGCTCGGTTGTGAACACTCCATGGAATTTTGCATTCAGTACCTCGCAGATTTCCTTGTCGCTTTCTGTATATGCCCCCTTCTGTTTTCCTCAGTCTTGTCACTTGGTCATTTACCGACATCTTCCTTCTTATATGGCTATGTAGTAATTTAGGTTGCTTTTTCGCTTTGACTGCAATATCATTCTCATAATTTCTTTCCGACACTCGTCTTATGTTAATGTAATCATTCCTAGCTCTGTTACATCTAATCCTGTTGTCCTCTGTCCTTTGTCTTCTGTACTTCCTCCACTCCCTCCTGCTTCTCACCTTTGCTTCCTGACACTGTCTATTAAACCATGGGTTATTATATTCCCTCCTGCTTTTTTCCCTTATTGTTGGAATAAATCTCTCTTCAGCCTCCTTGCATTTCAATATGACTTGGTTCATCATACCTTGCACTGTTTTTCCTCTAAGTTCTTCCTCCCACTGCACTTCTCCCAGGTAGTCCCTTATCCTTCTGTAGTCCCCTTTTCTGTAATCAAGTCTCCTTTCCCGGACCTCTTGTCCTTTGGTCACAATTTTAAGCTCCATCATGTAGTCAAAGACTAGGACACAATGGTCACTAGCTCCTAGTGGTATTTCATGTTCCAACTGCTCGATGTCTTCTACATTCTGGGTGAAAATGAGATCTAATAGGCTGGGCGTATCCCCTCCTCTTTCACTAGTATCTTCTTTCACATGCTGTGTTAGGAAATTCCTGTCAATAACGTCTACCAGCTTCGCTCCCCAGGTCTCCTCCCCGCCATTTGGATTCCTCGTTTCCCAATCTATCTCTCCGTGATTTAGGTCCCCCATGACCAGTAGCTTCGCTCTCATTCTATGAGCTATAGTTGCTGCCCTCTGCAGTTCATCTATACATGTCTTGTTGCTGTCCTCGTACTCCTGCCTGGGCCTTCTACTGTTTGGTGGGGGATTGTAGAGTATCAAGATTACAATCTTCTTCCCATCCACTGTCAGAGTTCCATGTATGAAGCTCGTGCTTTCAATGGTACCCGGATTTTCCAGCTCATCAAACTTCCATTTCCGCTTTATTAGGAGTGCCACTCCTCCTCCCTGTCTCCGTGTCCTTTCTTTTCTTATCACCTGGTACCCCTCTGGAAAGATTGCATCCGAGATCATGCCATTTATTTTAGTTTCCACTATTGCCACTATGTCTGGGTCTGCCTCACTAACTCATTCTTTTATCTCTTCTGCTTTATTGGCTACCCCATCAGCATTGGTGTACCAAACCTTGAGACTCTTCTTGGAAACTCGGGTGTCAGAGTTCCCCCTTTCACCGGGGGTCTGGGGGGAACTGGGGGGTGTCTGGGGGGCGAGTGGGGGCTGTGGGGGTGAATGGTGTGTGTGTGTGTGTGTGTGTGTGTGTGTGTGTGTGTGTGTGTGTGTGTGTGTGTGTGTGTGAAAATTAGTAGTTAGTAACAGTTGATTGATTGGCAGTTGAGAGTTGGGCCGAAAGAACAGAGCTCAACCCCCGCAAGCACAACTAGGTGAACACACACACACACACACACACACACACACACACACACACACGCACACGCGCACACACACACACACACACACACACACACACACACACACACACACACACACACACGCACGCGCGCGAATGGGAGTGGTAATTCACACCACCATTAAGGGTAAACAGTAGAACATATAACTGGTGGTTCAATAGACAGTGCCAGGAAGCAAGAGCATGATACACACGTATAAAATAGAGAAATATACAAGGTGTAAACAGAGGAAATGTTTACAATGAATATCAACAGAACAAGGGGACACGGATGGACGCTTGAGACTCAGATGTGTCATAGAGATGTTAGAAAGTTTTCCTTTAGCATCAGGGGAAGTGAGTAAATGGAATGACTTAAAGGAGCAGATTGTAGAGGCTAACTCCATACATAACTTTAGAAACACGTGTGATAGGGAAATAAGCCAGGAGTCACTGCATTAGACAACTAACGACAAGGAAAGCGGGGTCCAAGAGCTAGAGCTGGATCCACCAGGCACACACAGATGAGTACACACACACACACACGTAAACATAGCCCAACTTTTACAAAGACACGTTCACTCGTGGAGGCATAAACAGATCAGGGACCTGAAAGCAGAGTAATTAAGTCTCACTCGATGTCAACATTTCCATCGAAATTCCGTTCCTTTACAAACAGAAGCGTAAACACTTTAATGGCGCCGCGACCCCTCGCGATCATCAACATGGCTCCATCATCATTGCGCCCTCGTCATCAACACCCCATGATCATAATAACACTTCTTAGATCATCAAAACATCTTAGATGATCAACACACCTTAGACCTAAAGTCACTTTAGACATAAGCAAAGCATGAAAATCAAGATCAATAATATTGAATCGACTTGAGAATGGTCCAGGATGGACCGAAACGTCGTCGTCCCTTCACCTTCTAGTGTGTGGTCTGGTCAACAAGATCAATAATACATGAAAAATCATCTCCCGAGACGAAATCTGTAAAATAGGTCAGACATTAAGAAAATTATAGTCAATGTTATAATTAATCTTGGGGGAAATATTAGTAATTAGTTTTAATTTCGGCAGTGAATGTGATTAATTAGGGCGGGTGAGGCTCCTCTGAGGGCTGCCTTCCTTATCATTATCAGTAACACTGATACTCGTGCTCCGATATCAGGATGGCAGCCGGTGAAGGGGGGGGGGGTGATCGGCAGTTCCTCGTCCAGTTTCAATGTTTGGCGAAACGTTTTTTTATATGGCAAAGGAAGCTTTAGTCCTCCGTAATGGTAACAGTCAGCGAAGCCAGCTTTTGTGAAGCCACCACTGGTATAGGAGGCACAGTGTAGCAGGGGGGACCACCACTGGTGTAGGAGGCACAGTGTAGCAGGAGGGACCACCACTGGTATAGGAGGCACAGTGTAGCAGGGGGGACCACCACTGGTGTAGGAGGCACAGTGTAGCAGGAGGGACCACCACTGGTGTAGGAGGCACAGTGTAGCAGGAGGGACCACCACTGGTGTAGGAGGCACAGTGTAGCAGGGGGGGACCACCACTGGTGTAGGAGGCACAGTGTAGCAGGAGGGACCACCACTGGTGTAGGAGGCACAGTGTAGCAGGGGGGACCACCACTGGTGTAGGAGGCACAGTGTAGCAGGAGGGACCACCACTGGTGTAGGAGGCACAGTGTAGCAGGGGGGGACCACCACTGGTGTAGGAGGCACAGTGTAGCAGGAGGGACCACCACTGGTATAGGAGGCACAGTGTAGCAGGAGGGACCACCACTGGTGTAGGAGGCACAGTGTAGCAGGAGGGACCACCACTGGTATAGGAGGCACAGTGTAGCAGGGGGGACCACCACTGGTGTAGGAGGCACAGTGTAGCAGGAGGGACCACCACTGGTATAGGAGGCACAGTGTAGCAGGGAGGACCACCACTGGTATAGGAGGCACAGTGTAGCAGGAGGGACCACCACTGGTATAGGAGGCACAGTGTAGCAGGGGGGGACCACCACTGGTGTAGGAGGCACAGTGTAGCAGGAGGGACCACCACTGGTATAGGAGGCACAGTGTAGCAGGAGGGACCACCACTGGTATAGGAGGCACAGTGTAGCAGGAGGGACCACCACTGGTATAGGAGGCACAGTGTAGCAGGAGGGACCACCACTGGTATAGGAGGCACAGTGTAGCAGGGGGGGACCACCACTGGTGTAGGAGGCACAGTGTAGCAGGAGGGACCACCACTGGTATAGGAGGCACAGTGTAGCAGGGGGGGACCACCACTGGTGTAGGAGGCACAGTGTAGCAGGATGGACCACCACTGGTGTAGGAGGCACAGTGTAGCAGGAGGGACCACCACTGGTATAGGAGGCACAGTGTAGCAGGGGGGGACCACCACTGGTGTAGGAGGCACAGTGTAGCAGGATGGACCACCACTGGTATAGGAGGCACAGTGTAGCAGGATGGACCACCACTGGTGTAGGAGGCACAGTGTAGCAGGAGGGACCACCACTGGTATAGGAGGCACAGTGTAGCAGGGGGGGACCACCACTGGTGTAGGAGGCACAGTGTAGCAGGATGGACCACCACTGGTGTAGGAGGCACAGTGTAGCAGGAGGGACCACCACTGGTATAGGAGGCACAGTGTAGCAGGGGGGGACCACCACTGGTGTAGGAGGCACAGTGTAGCAGGAGGGACCACCACTGGTATAGGAGGCACAGTGTAGCAGGGGGGGACCACCACTGGTGTAGGAGGCACAGTGTAGCAGGGGGGACCACCACTGGTATAGGAGGCACAGTGTAGCAGGAGGGACCACCACTGGTGTAGGAGGCACAGTGTAGCAGGAGGGACCACCACTGGTATAGGAGGCACAGTGTAGCAGGAGGGACCACCACTGGTGTAGGAGGCACAGTGTAGCAGGAGGGACCACCACTGGTATAGGAGGCACAGTGTAGCAGGAGGGACCACCACTGGTATAGGAGGCACAGTGTAGCAGGGGGGACCACCACTGGTGTAGGAGGCACAGTGTAGCAGGGGGGACCACCACTGAGGATCTGGCCGACTTTTAAGGAGAGTGGGGGAGGGAGTTTGGTGTTGGGTTGTATAGAGACTTGTGTGTGGAGGAGGAGTTATCTTACACACAGGTGCTGACTTTTGTATAGGGTGGGAGAGTTTTGTGTAGCGTGGGAGGACATTTGTGAAGGGTGGGAGGACTTTTGTGAAGGGTGGGAGGACTTTTGTGAAGGGTGGGAGGACTCTTGTGTAGGGGGCCGGCCGGGGGACTTGTGTAGTGTTATGATCCCAGGTAGCTGAAAAACGAGTCTTCCCCTGAGAGTTATTCTGCAAGACCTGACCTAAATAAGAGGTCAAAGAAATATAGACATGAAGATACATACGTAAAATAATTGGTTAGATTTGATAAATAGTTTAAGAGTATGGGCAGTGATGAAGAATATGAGTAAATGACTTGACATGAGATGTGGAGAGTTTGCTGGAGGTGTGAGGCTCGCTTCTTAGGACGATGAGCTCACCTCAGCACCAGACATCGTGAAGGGAAGTTGCGCTCCGTTGAGCTCCTGATAGAGAAGAACCCCCTAGTTGATATACCTTCAAGAGGAAGTGTGCAGACGTTTCAGCTGTGGAATCAAGCTGGGAACATGTGGTCTCAAGTCCTGGACGGCAGGAAGAGTTGCGAAGCCGCCCAGAGACATTTAGTGGGCAGGAGTGTGCGCGCCCCGGTCAGGCGCCATCGAGAGAGAGCGCCCTGCTAGAGACCTTTTGTGGTAAGCACAATTTTAACCAGTTAATGGTGATTACCTGTAGATGGTCGTGTGCCCAGCGACCGTGGCCGACGTTTATAAATATGTTAGCCATGTTTTGGTAAGGCAGAAAGCCTAAATAAGAGGACAGAGTTGAGAGAGACAGCTGGAGGGACGAGCAGCATGTCCTCTCCCGTCGACCGCCTGGAGCCAACTAAGTGGCTGGCGGCGGAGGACAACTCCCTGAATGAGGAGCCGCCGGCAAAGCTGAGCATGGACCAGCCCAAACGGGGGAGTCCACACTCACGACATTCGGGAAGCATGGAGATGTCAAGTGAAACATTTATTGTGTGTGATTCATTTCAGTTATGTGTTTGTAGAGGAACATTTTTTATTGGCATATGGATGGGTTGCAGGTTTGTTCTGGGGAAGGAGTTGCTGTGAACTTCGAGCCAGCAGAGAGGGAGTAGTAGATGAGACTCCAAGGTTGTGGAAGGTACTGAGCTCTGTGGAAGAGCAGCCATACAGTGAGGAGCAGGACCTCAAGCTGTGAGCAGTGAAGTGAAGTTTCACATGCTTCTGTGATACAAGTGGTGAAGCACCATTGTTGCTCAAGGAAGTGTAGCAGCCGGGAGAGCTGTGGAGGACCCTGGTAGACGGTTCTAGGAAAACCTGAAGATGTCAGGGTAGTGAACTTCCAGATGTGGAAGGGAAGTTCTTATTGACTACTTGTAGGGAATTGGTAGAGTGTTTGGTTGTCATTAGCGTGCAAGACGCAGTGAAAGGTGGGGGATTGATTACCATTTTTGTGCCAAGGAGTACTTATACTGAAGTATAGAGTTACAACCGTAGGCTGGATTACCTGCAGAGACATACATATGTGTTCTAGGACTGATAGGGTGATTGATTGATCGTTGTTGTTTATCAAGAAATATTTATGCTGATATTTATGTTATTGCAGTCATAGGCTGGTTTACCTTGTGGGTGTATATATAATATATATATATAATATATATATATATATATATAATATGCGAACAAGCCTGAATGGTCCCCATTCAGGCATGAATGGGGTGATTTGATAAAATGCTATGCCCAAGATTACCATCCGGGTGCCGGCGTGGGGGAGGGGGGGTGGTTCAAATAGCTTCGGCTATCACCTCCTTATGTTCAGTCGAGATGGTCAAGTGGATTAAGGCGTCCTGTACATACCAGTTGCGTTGCTCCTGGCAGTATGGGTTCGAGTCACTTCTGGGGTGTGAGTTTTCAGCCATATATATATATATATATATATATATATATATATATATATATATATATATATATATATATATATATATATATATAAAATCCAGGAGCAAGGTGCAGTTTTAGGCCTCACCCTGAACCCTTCTAAATGTGAAATAATATGTTCCAACCAGGGCATCGTAGAGAGAATAGAGGGTCTTCTGCCAAATATCCATAAAACTAAACCTGAAGACAGCACACTCCTAGGAGCTCCCCTGGGGTTGAAAGCCATCGATGAGGTCCTTGATAAGAAAATCGCCGACCTTAAGAGGATGGATGGGAGGATTGAGGATATTGATGCTCATGATGCACTCTACCTCATCACCAGATGTCTGTCCCTCCCCAGGTTAACCTACTTTCTGAGGTGTTCACCATCTTACAGTAGCCAAAAACTAAGTGAGTATGACCGGTTACTGAAATCAATGCTAGAAAAAGCCCTTAACCTCTCTCTCGATGACCTACAGTGGAAACAAGCCTCTCTTCCCGTAAGACTTGGGGGCCTCGGAGTTCGAACAGCAACGCAAATCGCTGTTCCAGCCTTCCTGTCCTCCTTATCAGCATCTGACGACCTTGTGAAGGAAATTCTACCTGCCCACTTACATCAGCTGGCAGGTGTACATGATCCCAATTTTACACGCTGTGCCACAGAGTGGGCCTCTCGTGCAGGCCAATCACCTCAACCACCATCCCCAAAAGCCCACAAGCAATCCAGCTGGGATGGCCCCATTGTAGACCAAGTTGCTGCAGAGTGCCTGGGTGCTGCAACAACACGACATTGCTCGCCTCACAGCAGTAGCAGCACCACATGCAGGGGATTTCCTGTTAGCAACCCCAATGTCGGCAACTGGCACGCGTCTCACACCACACGCCCTCCGAATTGCTGTGGCCCTCCGCCTTGCTGCCCCAATCCACACCAGATATAGGTGTATTTGCGGCGAGGTGGTGGCTGACAGGTACGGCCACCATGGCCTACTCTGCCAAAGCACAGGGGGATGGCACTCGAAGCACAATGAAGTTAACGACATCAAGAGGAGCCTCACCACAGCTGGATGCCCAGCTGAAAGAGAGCCCCGTTACCTAACGCCCCGTAACTCTGATGCTCTTATTGGTCGCCCGGATGGTATCACAGTGAACCCCTGGAAGAATGGCAAGCAGTTGGTATGGGACTACACGTGCGTATCAACCCTGGCTAACACCTACATTAACCTCAGTGTTGCACAACCAGGTGGCGCTGCCACCCACAGGGAAGCAGCCAAATCCCGTAAGTATAGTGAACTGGATCACCACTACAATTTTGTCCCCATTGCTTCTGAGACACTCGGCGCCTGGGGTAAAAGTGCTACCAGTTTTTTGAAGGAACTGGGTTCTAGGCTCATTGAAACAACAAGGGACCCAAGAGCTGCAAGCTTTCTTTTCCAGCGCCTCAGTGTGGCGATACAGAGAGGAAATGCGCACTGCATCCAGGGTTCCTGCCCGCCATCTGAGGAGCTGGAGGAACTCGACAACCTATGATAACCATCTTTGTAACCCATATGTAACTCTTTTTTGTAACAAAGTTCAAATAAAGTAAATATATATGTGTACATACAAAAGAATGGGGGTGGTAGGAGAAGAGAATATTAGTGTTCAGTGAGAAACCACAAGGTCTCCTCTGAATACTTTTTATTTTCTTCTCCGAGGCTATGGGTCCCCACATTGGCACCAGAGGTGGTACCCTCACAAACTTTATATATATATATATATGTATATATATATATATATATATATATGTATATATATATATGTATATATATATATATATATATATATATATATATATATATATATATATATATATATATATATATATATATATACATATATATATATATATATATATATATATATATATATATATATATATATATATATATATATATATATATAGTCTGCCCTAATTAGTCACTGTCCAAATGTTCTCAATGTTAGTACTGGTATGTACAACTTGACCCAGTTTAAAGTTACAATATTGCACAACAGTTTAAGAAAAAACTATGATAGTTATATTGTCTCATAACAATATTATATTAATATTTTATGTAGGTTCAATGAGGCTTTTTCTTTAATCTTTTATTCTTACCGCTTAAATCCTTCTGACCACTCTAAGCTAATCTATACCTTATTGCGCTGCCCTGTTACAATGAGTGCGTTGCCCCTGTTATAATGAGTGCGTTGGCCCTGTTATAATGAGTGCGTTGCCGTTATAACGAGTGCGTTGGCCCTGTTATAATGAGTGCGTTGCCGTTATAACGAGTGCGTTGGCCCTGTTATAATGAGTGCGTTGCCGTTATAACGAGTGCGTTGGCCCTGTTATAATGAGTGCGTTGCCGTTATAACGAGTGCGTTGGCCCTGTTATAATGAGTGCGTTGCCGTTATAACGAGTGCGTTGGCCCTGTTATAATGAGTGCGTTGCCGTTATAACGAGTGCGTTGGCCCTGTTATAATGAGTGCGTTGCCGTTATAACGAGTGCGTTGGCCCTGTTATAGTGAGTGCGTTGCCGTTATAACGAGTGCGTTGGCCCTGTTATAATGAGTGCGTTGCCGTTATAACGAGTGCGTTGGCCCTGTTATAATGAATGCATTGACCCTGTTATAATGAGTGCGTTGGCCCTGTTATAATGAGTGCGTTGGCCCTGTTATAATGAGTGCGTTGCCCCTGTTATAATGAGTGCGTTGCCCCTGTTATAATGAGTGCGTTGCCCCTGTTATAATGAGTGCGTTGCCCCTGTTATAATGAGTGCGTTGCCCCTGTTATAACGAGTGCGTTGCCCCTGTTATAACGAGTGCGTTGCCTCTGTTATAACGAGTGCGTTGTCCCTGTTACAATGAAGGTGTTGCACTGTTACAATATAGGCGTAGCCGTGTTACAATGTAGGTGTTGCCGTGTTATAATGAGTGTTGTCTTGTTATAATGATAAAGATTAAGCCACACAAGAGGTGGCACGGGCATGAATAACCCATAAGTGGTATAGATATTATGGAGTGAATGTGATCTTCGGTGGTGAACGGATATAATGAGTGCTGAGCTCGCTTTGAAATCGTCAGTTATAATGAGTGTTGCCGTGTTATAATGAGTGGTGAGGGGTAATGAGGGGTGAGGTGATGGTTGGGGAGAGACGCTGTAATCACCCTTGGGGATTTATGTTGGAGGCCGCCAGTGATTACTGGAGATTACCAGCTAGTTAATGTTGATGATGAGACCATTTGCTGCTGTTGATGTGGTGGGGGGAGGGAGGGTTGGCTGTCATCAGTGGGGTGTGGGGGAGAGTTGGATGTCATCAACGGGGGGGGGGAGGGTTGGCTGTCATCAAAGGGAGGGGGGAGGGTTGGCTGTCATCAGTGGGGTGGGGGGGAGGGTTGGCTGTCATCAACTTGGGGGGGAGGGTTGGCTGTCATCAACGTGGGGGGGAGGGTTGGCTGTCATCAACGGGGGGGAGGAAGGGTTGGCTGTCATCAGTGGGGTGGGGGGGAGGGTTGGCTGTCATCAACGGGGGGGGGAGGGTTGGCGGTCATCAACTTGTGGGGGAGGGTTGGCTGTCATCAACGTGGGGGGGGGAGGGTTGGTTGGCTGTCATCAAAGGGAGGGGGGGGGGAGGGTTGGCTGTCATCAACGTGGGGGGGGGGGAGGGTTGGCTGTCATCAACGTGGGGGGTGAGGGTTTGCTGTCATCAACGTGGGGGGGGGGAGGGTTAACTGTCATCAACGTGGGGGGGGAGGGTTTGCTGTCATCAACGAGGGGGGGAGGGTTTGCTGTCATCAACGTGGGGGGGGGGGAGGGTTGGCTGTCATCAACGTGGGGGGGAGGAGGGTTGGCTGTCATCAACGTGGGGGGGAGGGTTGGCTGTCATCAACGTGGGGGGGAGGGTTTGCTGTCATCAACGTGGGGGGGGGGAGGGTTGGCTGTCATCAACTTGGGGGGGGGGAGGGTTGGCTGTCATCAACGTGGGGGGGAGGGTTTGCTGTCATCAACGTGGGGGGGAGGGTTGGCTGTCATCAACGTGGGGGGGGGAGGGTTGGCTGTCATCAACGTGGGGGGGAGGGTTTGCTGTCATCAACGTGGGGGGGAGGGTTGGCTGTCATCAACGTGGGGGGGGGGGGTTTGCTGTCATCAACGTGGGGGGGGGAGGGTTTGCTGTCATCAACGTGGGGGGGGGAGGGTTGGCTGTCATCAACGTGGGGGGGAGGGTTGGCTGTCATCAACGTGGGGGGGAGGGTTTGCTGTCATCAACGTGGGGGGGAGGGTTGGCTGTCATCAACGTGGGGGGGGGAGGGTTGGCTGTCATCAACGTGGGGGGGAGGGTTTGCTGTCATCAACGTGGGGGGGAGGGTTGGCTGTCATCAACGTGGGGGGGGGGGGTTTGCTGTCATCAACGTGGGGGGGGGGGGAGGGTTTGCTGTCATCAACGTGGGGGGGGGAGGGTTGGCTGTCATCAACGTGGGGGGGAGGGTTGGCTGTCATCAACGTGGGGGGGGAGGGTTTGCTGTCATCAACGTAGGGGGGAGGGTTGGCTGTCATCAACGTGGGGGGGGGAGGGTTTGCTGTCATCAACGTGGGGGGGGAGGGTTGGTTGGCTGTCATCAACGGGGGGGGGAGGGTTGGCTGTCATCAACGTGGGGGGGGAGGGTTGGCTGTCATCAACGTGGGGGAGGGGAGGGTTGGCTGTCATCAACGTGGGGGGGAGGGTTGGCTGTCATCAACGTGGGGGGGGGGGTTTGCTGTCATCAACGTGGGGGGGGGGGAGGCTTTGCTGTCATCAACGTGGGGGGGGGGGAGGGTTGGCTGTCATCAACGTGGGGGGGAGGGTTGGCTGTCATCAACGTGGGGGGGGGAGAGTTTGCTGTCATCAACGTAGGGGGGAGGGTTGGCTGTCATCAACGTGGGGGGGGGGGAGGGTTTGCTGTCATCAACGTGGGGGGGGGGGGTTGGTTGGCTGTCATCAACGGGGGGGGGAGGGTTGGCTGTCATCAACGTGGGGGGGGAGGGTTGGCTGTCATCAACGTGGGGGAGGGGAGGGTTGGCTGTCATCAACGGGGGGGGGGAGGGTTGGCTGTCATCAACATGGGAGGGGGGAGGGTTGGCTGTCATCAACGTGGGGGGGGAGGGTTGGCTGTCATCAACGGGGGGGGCGGGAGGGTTGGCTATCATCAACGTGGGAGGGGGGAGGGTTGGCTATCATCAACGTGGGAGGGGGGAGGGTTGGCTGTCATCAACGTGGGAGGGGCGGGGAGGGTTGGCTATCATCAACGTGGGAGGGGGGGAGGGTTGGCTATCATCAACGTGGGAGGGGGGAGGGTTGGCTATCATCAACGTGGGAGGGGCGGGGAGGGTTGGCTATCATCAACGTGGGAGGGGGGGAGGGTTGGCTATCATCAACGTGGGAGGGGGGAGGGTTGGCTGTCATCAACGTGGGAGGGGCGGGGAGGGTTGGCTATCATCAACGTGGGAGGGGGGGGAGGGTTGGCTATCATCAACGTGGGAGGGGGGAGGGTTGGCTATCATCAACGTGGGAGGGGCGGGGAGGGTTGGCTATCATCAACGTGGGAGGGGGAGGGTTGGCTGTCATCAACGTGGGAGGGGGGGAGGGTTGGCTGTCATCAACGTGGGAGGGGGGCAGCTTGGCTACCATCAACGGGGGGGGGGACAGCTTGGCTACCATCAACGGGGGGGGGAGAAAGGCAGCCTCTTAGGCCCATGTAGGTTGTATCTTAAGCCTACCGCTGACTTCTAAGTTACAGACCATAACAAATCTCTAAATTCCAGGTACCTACTTACAGGTGAATAGAAACATGAGGTGTAAGAAAATACGAGAAAACGTCACGGTCGACCCGGGGGATCGAACCCGAAAGCATTCAGTTGCAAGTCGATTTTTAGCCCAGGTACCCAAGTTGATCAACACACAGTAACTCGACATGTAATTTGAGGAAAATAAAAAGCTGTTGTTGTTAAAGACTCGCTACCTGGAACACGTTCCAAGTAGCACGGGCTATGGTGAGCCCATAGTACCATTTAAAACACCTAAAAGAGTATTAAAAACACTTCATCACTGAAATTGGGTCATCTGTAGTGGAGAGCTTCAGGGGCGTGAGACCCGACCTGTGGACACGCAGTGAACAGTGATTAGCAGCACATAGAGCACTGCACAAAATGTTCAGTGACCATAACCACCCAATTGTGGCGTCAGGCGCGGCGGTGTGGTACAGCAGTTCAGCCAAACTATCAACCACTCATTTTGGTGTAATGGAACAACGGGGAACCAGGAGTGCCTAAACGGCTCAACCAGTCCTGGGTACCCATGTTCTGGGAAATAGGCTGACAGTTTCCAAAGGAAACTGGGGCCTGACAGCTGAGTGGACAGCGCTCGGGATTCGTAGTCCTGAGGTTCCGGGTTCGATCTCCGGTGGAGGCGGAAACAAATGGGCAGTTTCTTCCACCCTGATGTGTCTGTTCACCTAGCAGTAAATAGGTACCTGGGAGTTAGACAGCTGCTACGGGCTGCATCCTGGGGATATGTAGATTAAGAGGAAGTGAAGAAATGTCATCATTCAACCCGTCCTGATAGAACGTCGCATTTTGACGTATAATCTCCCTAAGACCACAAACTGTCGTAATAGAAAATGGAAGCAGCTCGCGAAATTGACACACTGTCCCGTTTTCTGTTTTGGGTCCTCTGGTAGGTTGAATAAGAGGACACTTTATTAGGACAGTTTCCTGACATTGGGAAGCCTTAGGAGGAGGGACTGCAGTGTTGTGGAGAAAGGTCCGACAGACAGACTGTGACATCAACACCATATAGAGCTGCCAATCAGATCAGATCACCGTGACTTAACAACCCAATTGTTGTTGTTGGCCTGTTGTTAGGCCGCCACCACCAGCGGCAGGGCACAAGGGGCCCTCGGCTCTGACTCGCTCAATCCAAGGATTTTTTTAAAGTTGTAGTGAGAGAGAGAGTTTGTCGCTCTCTCACTCTTGTCTCTCGCTCTCTGTCTCGCTATATTCCACCCTTGCTATATGCTATAACACGCCCCCCTAAGGAGGGGTTGTCCTGCCACCCCTACACTGGCTGCCACCCCTACACTGCTACACTCACTGTCACCCCTACACTGCTACACTAGCTGTCACCCCTACACTGCTACACTAGCTGTCACCCCTACACTGCTACACTGGCTGCCACCCCTACACTGCTACACTCACTACCACCCCTACACTGCTACACTGGCTGCCACCCCTACACTGCTACACTCACTGTCACCCCTACACTGCTACACTAGCTGTCACCCCTACACTGCTACACTAGCTGTCACCCCTACACTGCTACACTGGCTGTCACCCCTACACTGCTACACTCACTGTCACCCCTACACTGCTACACTCACTGTCACCCCTACACTGGCTGTCACCCCTACACTGCTACACTGGCTGTCACCCCTACACTGCTACACTGGCTGTCACCCCTACACTGCTACACTCACTGTCACCCCTACACTGCTACACTGGCTTACACCCCTACACTGCTACACTCACTACCACCCCTACACTGCTACACTGGCTTACACCCCTACACTGCTACTCACTGTCACCCCTACACTGCTACACTCACTGTCACCCCTACACTGCTACACTGGCTTACACCCCTACACTGCTACACTCACTACCACCCCTACACTGCTACACTGGCTTACACCCCTACACTGCTACTCACTGTCACCCCTACACTGCTACACTGGCTGCCACCCCTACACTGCTACACTCACTGTCACCCCTACACTGCTACACTGGCTTACACCCCTACACTGCTACACTGGCTGCCACCCCTACACTGCTACACTGGCTTACACCCCTACACTGCTACACTCACTGCCACCCCTACACTGCTACACTGGCTGTCACCCCTACACTGCTACACTCACTGCCACCCCTACACTGCTACACTCACTGCCACCCGTACACTGCCACCCCTACACTGCTACACTCACTACCACCCCTACACTGCTACACTGGCTGCCACCCCTACACTGCTACACTCACTACCACCCCTACACTGCTACACTGGCTTACACCCCTACACTGCTACACTCACTGCCACCCCTACACTGCTACACTGGCTGCCACCCCTACACTGCTACACTGGCTGCCACCCCTACACTGCTACACTCACTACCACCCCTACACTGCTACACTGGCTGTCACCCCTACACTGCTACACTCACTGCCACCCCTACACTGCTACACTGGCTGTCACCCCTACACTGCTACACTCACTGCCACCCCTACACTGCCACCCCTACACTGCTACACTGGCTGCCACCCCTACACTGCTACACTCACTACCACCCCTACACTGCTACACTGGCTGCCACCCCTACACTGCTACACTCACTACCACCCCTACACTGCTACACTGGCTTACACCCCTACACTGCTACACTCACTGCCACCCCTACACTGCTACACTGGCTGCCACCCCTACACTGCTACACTGGCTTACACCCCTACACTGCTACACTCACTGCCACCCCTACACTGCTACACTGGCTGCCACCCCTACACTGCTACACTCACTGCCACCCCTACACTGCTACACTGGCTGTCACCCCTACACTGCTACACTCACTACCACCCCTACACTGCTACACTGGCTGCCACCCCTACACTGCTACACTCACTACCACCCCTACACTGCTACACTGGCTTACACCCCTACACTGCTACACTCACTACCACCCCTACACTGCTACACTGGCTGCCACCCCTACACTGCTACACTCACTACCACCCCTACACTGCTACACTGGCTGCCACCCCTACACTGCTACACTGGCTGTCACCCCTACACTGCTACACTCACTACCACCCCTACACTGCTACACTGGCTGTCACCCCTACACTGCTACACTGGCTGTCACCCCTACACTGCTACACTCACTACCACCCCTACACTGCTACACTGGCTGTCACCCCTACACTGCTACACTCACTACCACCCCTACACTGCTACACTGGCTGCCACCCCTACACTGCTACACTGGCTGTCACCCCTACACTGCTACACTCACTACCACCCCTACACTGCTACACTGGCTGTCACCCCTACACTGCTACACTCACTACCACCCCTACACTGCTACACTGGCTGTCACCCCTACACTGCTACACTCACTACCACCCCTACACTGCTACACTGGCTGTCACCCCTACACTGCTACACTCACTACCACCCCTACACTGCTACACTGGCTGCCACCCCTACACTGCTACACTGGCTGTCACCCCTACACTGCTACACTCACTACCACCCCTACACTGCTACACTGGCTGTCACCCCTACACTGCTACACTCACTACCACCCCTACACTGCCACCCCTACACTGCTACACTGGCTGCCACCCCTACACTGCTACACTGGCTGTCACCCCTACACTGCTACACTCACTACCACCCCTACACTGCTACACTGCTGTCACCCCTACACTGCTACACTCACTACCACCCCTACACTGCTACACTGGCTGCCACCCCTACACTGCTACACTGGCTGTCACCCCTACACTGCTACACTCACTACCACCCCTACACTGCTACACTGGCTGTCACCCCTACACTGCTACACTCACTGCCACCCCTACACTGCTACACTGGCTGCCACCCCTACACTGCTACACTGGCTGCCACCCCTACACTGCTACACTGGCTGTCACCCCTACACTGCTACACTCACTACCACCCCTACACTGCCACCCCTACACTGCTACACTGGCTGCCACCCCTACACTGCTACACTGGCTGCCACCCCTACACTGCTACACTGGCTGCCACCCCTACACTGCTACACTGGCTGTCACCCCTACACTGCTACACTCACTACCACCCCTACACTGCTACACTGGCTGTCACCCCTACACTGCTACACTCACTACCACCCCTACACTGCTACACTGGCTGTCACCCCTACACTGCTACACTCACTACCACCCCTACACTGCTACACTGGCTGTCACCCCTACACTGCTACACTGGCTGTCACCCCTACACTGCTACACTGGCTGTCACCCCTACACTGCTACACTGGCTGCCACCCCTACACTGCTACACTGGCTGTCACCCCTACACTGCTACACTCACTACCACCCCTACACTGCTACACTGGGTGTCTCCCCTACACTGCTACACTCACTACCACCCCTACACTGCTACACTGGCTGCCACCCCTACACTGCTACACTGGCTGTCACCCCTACACTGCTACACTCACTACCACCCCTACACTGCTACACTGGCTGTCACCCCTACACTGCTACACTCATTACCACCCCTACACTGCTACACTGGCTGTCACCCCTACACTGCTACACTCACTACCACCCCTACACTGCTACACTGGCTGTCACCCCTACACTGCTACACTCACTACCACCCCTACACTGCTACACTGGCTGCCACCCCTACACTGCTACACTGGCTGTCACCCCTACACTGCTACACTCACTACCACCCCTACACTGCTACACTGGCTGTCACCCCTACACTGCTACACTCACTACCACCCCTACACTGCCACCCCTACACTGCTACACTGGCTGCCACCCCTACACTGCTACACTGGCTGCCACCCCTACACTGCTACACTGGCTGTCACCCCTACACTGCTACACTCACTACCACCCCTACACTGCTACACTGGCTGTCACCCCTACACTGCTACACTCACTACCACCCCTACACTGCTACACTGGCTGCCACCCCTACACTGCTACACTGGCTGTCACCCCTACACTGCTACACTCACTACCACCCCTACACTGCTACACTGGCTGTCACCCCTACACTGCTACACTCACTACCACCCCTACACTGCTACACTGGCTGTCACCCCTACACTGCTACACTCACTACCACCCCTACACTGCTACACTGGCTGTCACCCCTACACTGCTATACTCACTACCACCCCTACACTGCTACACTGGCTGCCACCCCTACACTGCTACACTGGCTGTCACCCCTACACTGCTACACTCACTACCACCCCTACACTGCTACACTGGCTGTCACCCCTACACTGCTACACTCACTGCCACCCCTACACTGCTACACTGGCTGCCACCCCTACACTGCTACACTGGCTGCCACCCCTACACTGCTACACTGGCTGTCACCCCTACACTGCTACACTCACTACCACCCCTACACTGCCACCCCTACACTGCTACACTGGCTGCCACCCCTACACTGCTACACTGGCTGCCACCCCTACACTGCTACACTGGCTGTCACCCCTACACTGCTACACTCACTACCACCCCTACACTGCTACACTGGCTGTCACCCCTACACTGCTACACTCACTACCACCCCTACACTGCTACACTGGCTGTCACCCCTACACTGCTACACTCACTACCACCCCTACACTGCTACACTGGCTGTCACCCCTACGCTGCTACACTGGCTGTCACCCCTACACTGCTACACTGGCTGTCACCGCTACACTGCTACACTGGCTGCCACCCCTACACTGCTACACTGGCTGTCACCCCTACACTGCTACACTCACTACCACCCCTACATTGCTACACTGGCTGTCACCCCTACACTGCTACACTCACTACCACCCCTACACTGCTACACTGGCTGTCACCCCTACACTGCTACACTGGCTGTCACCCCTACACTGCTACACTCACTGTCACCCCTACACTGCTACACTGGCTTACACCCCTACACTGCTACACTGGCTGTCACCCCTACACTGCTACACTGGCTTACACCCCTACACTGCTACACTAGCTGTCACCCCAACACTGCTACACTGGCTGCCACCCCTACACTGCTACACTGGCTGTCACCCCTACACTGCTACACTCACTACCACCCCTACACTGCTACACTGGCTGCCACCCCTACACTGCTACACTGGCTGTCACCCCTACACTGCTACACTCACTACCACCCCTACACTGCTACACTGGCTGTCACCCCTACACTGCTACACTCACTACCACCCCTACACTGCTACACTGGCTGTCACCCCTACACTGCTACACTCACTACCACCCCTACACTGCTACACTGGCTGTCACCCCTACACTGCTACACTCACTACCACCCCTACACTGCTACACTGGCTGCCACCCCTACACTGCTACACTGGCTGTCACCCCTACACTGCTACACTCACTACCACCCCTACACTGCTACACTGGCTGTCACCCCTACACTGCTACACTCACTACCACCCCTACACTGCCACCCCTACACTGCTACACTGGCTGCCACCCCTACACTGCTACACTGGCTGTCACCCCTACACTGCTACACTCACTACCACCCCTACACTGCTACACTGGCTGTCACCCCTACACTGCTACACTCACTACCACCCCTACACTGCTACACTGGCTGCCACCCCTACACTGCTACACTGGCTGTCACCCCTACACTGCTACACTCACTACCACCCCTACACTGCTACACTGGCTGTCACCCCTACACTGCTACACTCACTACCACCCCTACACTGCTACACTGGCTGTCACCCCTACACTGCTACACTCACTACCACCCCTACACTGCTACACTGGCTGTCACCCCTACACTGTTACACTCACTACCACCCCTACACTGCTACACTGGCTGCCACCCCTACACTGCTGCACTGGCTGTCACCCCTACACTGCTACACTCACTACCACCCCTACACTGCTACACTGGCTGTCACCCCTACACTGCTTCACTCACTGCCACCCCTACACTGCTACACTCACTGCCACCCCTACACTGCTACACTCACTGCCACCCCTACACTGCTACACATTGGGCAGTGATGTGGTGGAGGCTGACTCCATACACAGTTTCAAATGTAGATATGATAGAGCCAAGTAGGCTCAGGAATCTGTACACCAGTTGATTGACAGTTGAAAGGCGGGACCAAAGAGCCAGAGCTCAACCCCCGCAAGCACAACTAGGTGAGTACACACACGCGCGCGCGTGCGGAGACGTGAGTGACTGTGATAGAGAGATAAGCCAGTAAAGATTAGGGGGGGGGGGGAGATCACACATCACCTGCTCCAGCATCCCACACATCACCTGCCCCAGCATCCCACACATCACCTGCCCCAGCATCCCACACATCACCTGCCCCAGCATCCCACACATCACCTGCCCCAGCATCCCACACATCACCTGCCCCAGCATCCCACACATCACCTGCCCCAGGATCCCACACATCATCTGCCCCAGCATCCCACACATCACCTGCTCCAGCATCCCACACATCACCTGCCCCAGCATCCCACACATCACCTGCCCCAGCATCCCACACATCACCAGCATCCCACACATCACCTCCAGCATCCCACACATCACCTGTCCCAGCATCCCACACATCACCTGTCCCAGCATCCCACACATCACCTGCTCCAGCATCCCACACATCTCCTGCTCCAGCATCCGACACATCACCTGCTCCAGCATCCCACACATCACCTGCTCCAGCATCCCACACATCACCTGCTCCAGCATCCCACACATCACCTCCAGCATCCCACACATCACCTCCAGCATCCCACACATCACCTGCTCCAGCATCCCACACATCACCTGCCCCAGCATCCCACACATTACCTGCCCCAGCATCCCACACATCACCTGCCCCAGCATCCCACACATTACCTGCCCCAGCATCCCACACATTACCTGCCCCAGCATCCCACACATTACCTGCCCCAGCATCCCACACATCACCTGCCCCAGCATCCCACACATTACCTGCTCCAGCATCCCACACATCACCTGCCCCAGCATCCCACACATTACCTGCTCCAGCATCCCACACATTACCTGCTCCAGCATCCCACACATTACCTGCTCCAGCATCCCACACATCACCTGCCCCAGTATCCCACACATCACCTGCCCCAGCATCCCACACATCACCTGCTCCAGCATCCCACACATCACCTGCTCCAGCATCCCACACATCACCTGCCCCAGCATCCCACACATTACTTGCTCCAGCATCCCACACATCACCTGCCCCAGCATCCCACACATTACTTGCTCCAGCATCCCACACATTACTTGCTCCAGCATCCCACACATCACCTGCCCCAGCATCCCACACATTACCTGCTCCAGCATCCCACACATCACCTGCCCCAGCATCCCACACATCACCTGCTCAAGTATCCCACACATCACCTGCCCCAGCATCCCACACATTACCTGCTCCAGCATCCCACACACACCTGCCCCAGCATCCCACACATCACCTGCCCCAGCATCCCACACATTACCTGCTCCAGCATCCCACACATTACCTGCTCCAGCATCCCACACATTACCTGCTCCAGCATCCCACACATTACCTGCCCCAGCATCCCACACATTACCTGCTCCAGCATCCCACACATCACCTGCCCCAGCATCCCACACATCACCTGCCCCAGCATCCCACACATCACCTGCTCCAGCATCCCACACATCACCTGCCCCAGCATCCGACACATCACCTGCCCCAGCATCCCACACATCACCTGCTCCAGTATCCCACACATCACCTGCCCCAGCATCCCACACATTACCTGCTCCAGCATCCCACACATCACCTGCTCCAGCATCCCACACATCACCTCCAGTATCCCACACATCACCTGCCCCAGCATCCCACACATCACCTGCTCCAGCATCCCACACATTACATGCTCCAGCATCCCACACATCACCTGCCCCAGCATCCCACACATTACCTGCTCCAGCATCCCACGCATCACCTGCCCCAGCATCCCACACATTACCTGCTCCAGCATCCCACACATTACCTGCCCCAGCATCCCACACATTACCTGCTCCAGCATCCCACACATTACCTGCTCCAGCATCCCACACATTACCTGCTCCAGCATCCCACACATCACCTGCCCCAGTATCCCACACATCACCTGCCCCAGCATCCCACACATTACCTGCTCCAGCATCCCACACATTACCTGCTCCAGCATCCCACACATCACCTGCCCCAGTATCCCACACATCACCTGCCCCAGCATCCCACACATCACCTGCTCCAGCATCCCACACATCACCTGCTCCAGCATCCCACACATCACCTGCCCCAGCATCCCACACATTACCTGCTCCAGCATCCCACACATTACTTGCTCCAGCATCCCACACATCACCTGCCCCAGCATCCCACACATTACTTGCTCCAGCATCCCACACATTACTTGCTCCAGCATCCCACACATCACCTGCCCCAGCATCCCACACATTACCTGCTCCAGCATCCCACACATCACCTGCCCCAGCATCCCACACATCACCTGCTCCAGTATCCCACACATCACCTGCCCCAGCATCCCACACATTACCTGCTCCAGCATCCCACACACACCTGCCCCAGCATCCCACACATCACCTGCCCCAGCATCCCACACATTACCTGCTCCAGCATCCCACACATTACCTGCTCCAGCATCCCACACATTACCTGCTCCAGCATCCCACACATTACCTGCTCCAGCATCCCACACATTACCTGCTCCAGCATCCCACACATCACCTGCCCCAGCATCCCACACATTACCTGCCCCAGCATCCCACACATCACCTGCTCCAGCATCCCACACATCACCTGCCCCAGCATCCGACACATCACCTGCCCCAGCATCCCACACATCACCTGCTCCAGTATCCCACACATCACCTGCCCCAGCATCCCACACATTACCTGCTCCAGCATCCCACACATCACCTGCTCCAGCATCCCACACATCACCTCCAGTATCCCACACATCACCTGCCCCAGCATCCCACACATCACCTGCTCCAGCATCCCACACATTACCTGCTCCAGCATCCCACACATTACCTGCTCCAGCATCCCACACATTACCTGCTCCAGCATCCCACACATTACTTGCTCCAGCATCCCACGCATCATCTGCCCCAGCATCCCACACATTACCTGCTCCAGCATCCCACACATTACCTGCCCCAGCATCCCACACATTACCTGCTCCAGCATCCCACGCATCACCTGCCCCAGCATCCCACACATTACCTGCTCCAGCATCCCACACATTACCTGCCCCAGCATCCCACACATTACCTGCCCCAGCATCCCACACATCACCTGCCCCAGCATCCCACACCTCACCTGCCCCAGCATCCCACACCTCCACCCCCCCCCCCATTTCTCTCGTTAAAACTTGAGCATCTATATTTTTGTCTCTGAACTTATCACTAATTAAATCCTGCCTGGAGCACTTGTGTAATATCAGGTCCCTACCCTGTCGGGTGGTCGGGGGGAAGGAATTGGCGTTTGTTGGTGGTAATTAGATGAGAGAAGCTGTGGTAATAGGTCAGATAGGTTGGTTTGGGGCCCAAGAGACCAAGCAACGACCAACAGCACCTCTATGACATACACTTACATGAATACGGCTGGCCACAACCCAACAAACACATCCTTGCAGGTAAAATGGTGACACCTCCCAACAACTTTTGTGCAGCAAGATCTTGGGTCCGTCTTGTAAGTCTAGTAAAGCCAGGGGGTGTTATTTGGACCCGCGAGAAAGGTAGAGGTGCTGTGAGGGTTCCTGGTGTGACCTTCCTAGACCATGCTCCTTCCTTGGTCATTATAACAGCCCTTGTTGACAATGTTATCAATACGCCTTGAGACCCCACCAACTGCCAACACGGGATAGAACCCAGCAGTGTATCTCACTGGACCTGAGGTAACTGTACCACCATTAGTAACCACCACTACAACACCCTGTCCTCTCACAACCTGTCCTCTTACAACCTGTCCTCTTACAACCTGTCCTCTCACAACCTGTCCTCTCACAACCTGTCCTCCCACAACCTGTCCTCTCACAACCTGTCCTCTCACAACCTGTCCTCTCACAACCTGTCCTCTCACAACCTGTCCTCTCACAACCTGTCCTCTCACAACCTGTCCTCCCACAACCTGTCCTCCTACAACCTGTCCTCCCACAACCTGTCCTCCTACAACCTGTCCTCCTACAACCTGTCCTACAACCTGTCCTCCTACAACCTGTCCTACAACCTGTCCTCTCACTACCTGTCCTCTTAAAACCTGTCCTACAACCTGTCCTCCCACAACCTGTCCTCCCACAACCTGTCCTTCCACAACCTGTCCTCTTACAACCTGTCCTCTCACAACCTGTCCTCCCACAACCTGTCCTCCCACAACCTGTCCTACAACCCGTCCTCCCACAACCTATCCTCTTACAACCTGTCCTCCCACAACCTGTCCTCTTACAACCTGTCCTCTCACAACCTGTCCTCCC